>NC_069503.1:413135094-413197594 GCF_027579735.1 Bombina bombina | reverse complement strand
GGTATTACAAGTTAGGTGCAATGCGAGAGCGTGCTTTAATAGGCTCCAATGAGAGCCTCGTTCTCATGCCGTCAGACACAGCTGAAAACCTAGAAAAGCGAAGGGGGTAATTTGCACATCAATGGGCAGGAAAGTGTAAATATTTATGTATATGAATATATACATATACATTTAGATGTTTATATGTGTATAAACACATATTAAACACATACATATACATGTATATAAGCATATACATATATATTTACAGGGAACACACAGTCCCCATGTAAAGGCACTTTTCAGGGCATTTTTTTTTTCTAACACCCCACACCAGCACACTTTAACCCCTAAAACAGCCTTGTGCAGTTTTTTTTTTTTAATTATGCTACAATTTTTTTAATACAAAAAAGGAAACAAAAACTTTATTTTAGGGCAATTGGGGGATATTTTAAAAATTAACCAGAGGTCTGACCTCTGGTTAATTTTTGAAGCACTAATTGCTACCACGAACTTGCGGTAACAATAACCAGGCTGGTTATCTAGTGCTCCACTTGTAATCTAGCCCATAATGTATTCACTCCTAGGTAAACCTGAAAACACATTTGGCTGCCAAAACATGATATATTACATTACACATCTTGCTCTAGCAGCCGTGGAGTTCACCCTGTCACTGGGTTGTCCAAGCTGCACAATACCAACTAATAATAAAGATTACAAAAATATAAATGTATTTATAAAAAAACTAATAATATAAGAGAAGCCTAAAAAAACTAATAATATAAGAGAAGCCCAGCCAAAAATAAAGAAAATACCCAGGTGCCCCATCCTATTCTCTTCAAGTTTTATGGCTGACTAATGGATCTCATAAGCAGCATTAGCAAGACCCAGGACTTATGGTTATGACAGAACTAAAATAAAATCACTATACTAATCAAAGAATTTGCATCAATGTTTAGCTCTGTTCTGAGTGGAACAAAAATTGTAGTAGTTTCTACAATGCTGACATGATCATATCTGTGCAAACAGAAACCAGTAATCTTTCACCAAGCAGTTTGCATTTGTGCATTGCTGATTACAGTCAACACTTGAGAATTTATTGCACATAAGCACACAGGAAATGTAGAAATATGTATTAAAATACTGAACAAATGCAGACAGCTTCTTCAAAAGTCAGTAGACACTATATTAAAATGCTAAAACTTTCAACTATAATATATTTTCTCTATGTTCTCCCTAGATAGCAAGCTCCTGTAGCCGAACTTATATTAAGAATTTCTCTCTAGTGCCTGCATATAGTAATGATATTTTACAGTGCAGTACTTTCAGGATAGAGCACTATGGTAAAATCTGCTAGTGCTGTATAGCTAGAAGCCCTGTTTAATAAAAATGTTTGAACACAAATGAGAGTGCACCTATCTCAAAGAGACATCCATGCTGAGTGTGTAGTCGTGGTAAATCAAGGGAAACCTCTGTTCCTTTATGTTACTTAGCACTGCCAGGTTGACTTATACCATTGCTTGAAAACACTGGTGCCACAGCCAAGGTGACCAAGAGAAAAAAGATACATTTTATAGCAGGATTGGATGCACTGATCTGAATCATTAAAGGTACATGAAAGTTAAAACTAAATATTCATGAGACTTTATTCATGAGACTTTTCAAGTCACTTCTATTTTCAAACTAAATATTCATGAGACTTTATTCATGAGACTTTTCAAGTCACTTCTATTTTCAAATGTACTTACTTTTCTTGGTATCCTTTGTTAAAAAACATACCCAGGTATGATGATGTAGCCTGATGAAACGGCATTGTAGCCGAGAAACGCGTTGCAAAGCAACTTTTTACTGTTTTTAATAAAAGTTATTTTATTTGTTCTACCTTGCCTTTGAACAACCTTTTTTTACCAATACGATTGGGGACTTTTTCGCTTGCCATTTGAAGCTGCCAAACAAGAAACATACAAGCGGATTTCTCTGTGGAGCAGCAGCTGACGGCTTGGAAATTCTTTCGGCTTTTTAGGAACAGCTGAGTTGCTTACAGGGAGTCAGCCGAACGGCTCTGAAGCTTCGGCTTGCTTGATATTGCACTGGCTGTGCAATCTCCCTAGTGAGTATATGTCTACAGCTTATCGTTGTTTGTCCCGCAGTGTCCAGGTTTATCTGCACCAAGGGCGCCTCCTTCTTTTTTGCATTTTAGGTGTGTATAACGGTTTATAGTATGACTCGAGTGATTGTGGCTGCCCTACACAGTAGACCGGCCAAGAGTGAGTCAGCTGAGCGGCTCTGAAGCTTTGGCTTGCCAGTTATTGCACTGCATGTGCAACTACACTTGTGAGTACTGATTCTCCTACCATCACTATTGATAACACACATTTTTGGATTATCTGCACCAAGAGTGCCTCTTCTTTTTGTCTTCTAGGACGTGTCCCATAGTTTTTGTTTTACTAGCTTGGCAAGTATTTTTATGTTTCAGGTCAGTGTAGATAATAAATGCACTGTTATGGGCAAAACCTCTAATTTTGAGGGAATCTACCTTCAAATAAATGACTATTTCAAATAAGTCCTAGAAGCTTTAGTTTATGAGTTATGTTAATAATTATTTATGTAAATCAATGCTAATTAGACAACTTGTTAGTTGTAACAAGATAGGTAAATTATGCTAACCTAAGGCGCAATATCTCACATAAACCACTGGTTTTAAAACCTGTCCTCAGGCCTCCCCAACAGGCCAAGTTTTCAGGATTACCTTGGGTGAGAGCAAGCTAATAGCCATGTTTATTATTATTATTATTATTATTATTATTATTATTATTATTATTATACTTTATTTATGAAGCGCCATCATATTCTGCAGCGCTGTCCATAGATACAGTCCATTTAAATAAAACAATAATATAAAACTTGTAAGATACAGGACAAAATTTACAAACACATACAGGAGGAATTGAGGGCCCTATTCCCATGGGAACTTACAATCTAGAAGTGTAGGAGGTTGAGAAACAGGAGGTGAGGACTGCAAGATTGAATGCGGTAAATGTTGTTAGGGAAGAGAAATATTATTGAGTTGGGTGGTAGGCTTCTCTGAACAGAAAAGTCTTCAGAGAGCATTTAAAGGAAGAAAGATTAGGACAAAGCCTGACAGCACGAGGGAGAGTGTTCCAGAGGGTAGGTGCTGCATGACATAAGTCCTGTAGTCTAGCATGGGAAGAGGTGATAGTCGCAGATGCAAGGAGCAGGTCATTGTTGGATCTTAGTGGGCGGGCTGGAGTATACTTGTTGATTAGAGAGGATAGGTAGAGGGGAGCGTTGTTGGTGAGCACTTTGTATGCAAGGGTGAGAATTTTGAGTTTAATTCTGCTGTGAATGGGGAGCCAATGAAGGGACTCGCAGAGAGGTGCAGCAGATACAGAGTGACGGGAAAGTTGGATCAGCCTGGCAGAGGCATTTAGGATGGATTGAAGGGGGGAGAGGCGGGAAAGAGGAAGGCCAGTAAGTAGGTTATTGCAGTAGTGAAGTCGGGAAATAACAAGGGAGTGGATTATTTGCTTTGTGGTGTTAGCGCACAGAAAAGGTTGAATCTTGGAAATATTGCATAGATGGTTGCGGCAGGATGTAGAAATCAATTAGATATGGGGGACAAAGGATAGATTTGAGTCAAGTGTACCTCCGAGGCAGCGCACTTGAAATAGAAGTTGGCATAGAGCTTGAGGGGGGGATAAGAAGCATGCTCAGTCTTGGACATGTTAATCTTTAGGTGGTGAGAGGCCATCCAGGAAGAAATACCATATAAGCAGTCGCTGACATGAGAGAGGACAGAGGGAGAGAGAGCAGGGGTGGAGAGGTAGATCTGGGTGTCATCAGGAGTGAATCCAGGAAAGTGCAGTGTCACAGAGGCCAAACGAGCTAAGGGTCTGTAGGAGGAGGGGGTGGTCAACTGTGTCGAAGGAAGCTGAGAGATCAAGTAAGATGAGTATAGAGTAGTGGCCAATATTTTTAGCACAGAGAAGATCATTCGTAACCTTGCTAAGGGCAGTCTCAGTTGAGTGTTTGGGGCGGAATCCGGATTGCAGGGGATCAAGCAAGGAGTTGGCGGACAGGAAGTGAGTTAGGCAATTGTAAACTAGTTTTTCATGGAGTTTTTTTTTTTTTTTTTTTTTTAAATATTTTTATTGAGGTATAGTTTTGGCGGACAAATATATTATCATAACATTATAGAAGTATATTCCAAGTCAACAGGGTTTATCATAAGAGTTACATACTGAAGTTGCATATGCATATACAATAAACAATGTTTTCTAATTCCATTTCATGGAGCCAATAATATTTACAATTTAAGAAGAAACACACACATATTAAGGCTAGGCTCATGAGTATACCTATCAAGCAGTTAAGTTTTGGCAAAGAAACATAATATTACAGTATTATATAGGTAAATTCCAAGTTGACAAGATTTATCACGAGTTGTATAATAAAACTGCATATATAATAAACAATGTTTGCTATATCCATAACATGGAACCAAAAATGTTAACAGATGCTAAAAAAAATTCTACCGCACGCCAATAGAAATTTTAAACCTTCTTATTTATCTGGAAAGGCCACTCTTGGACCCCATACCATGTGTATTAAATGACGCTTACAGAAGGTTACTTTGACTTAGAAGAGATCACTTGTGGATCTCATTATCTGAACCTCATAATTTTAGTATTATTTTGCTATATGTTTATAATGAAGGGGGTATGAAAAATTATCCTTCTGGGAATATTGGTTTACTTGCTGTATTTGGTAACTTTTAAACTAGTAACAACTGGTACCATTTACAAAGGGCACTAGAAATGATATAGGAGTACCAGTTCCTGTCCATTAATGAATGGTTAGGCAGAGTATAGAGCTAACAAGGAACATATTTACAACTTTACAACTCTGGGGATCCCCTCAGGGAGTGTGAATAGGAGAGAAGATCTAAAATGGACTAAATTAGTCAAAAGAGGCTACCTGAAAGAGATGCTTATAGGAAATGTTGAGGTTCACCTTCATGTTCATAGCTAAATGGTATGTCTTTTAAGGAGAATTAATAATAAAGTAGGGCATAATGATTCACATCAGGAAAGAAGATATGACTACTAAAATGAATAATGTATGAAAGTTCAGAAGGAGTGAAACTGGTGATCAGGAGACAATAACATATTTACTTTAGATGCTAGACAGTTACCTAATAGATTGTGAGATATGCATGCAACTAATCCAGCCCAACTACCCCCTTAGATATAACACTATATGAACAGGTACCACATAGAAATTTGCGTGTAGCACAAGGAACAAAACAAGAGTATATGGCGCTCTCCTTTACTCCCTATGCTAAAAACATTAGTGCAGGGCCAGCTGACACAGCATGCGTAGCTGATATTTTAAGGGCGATAGACAAAAAGGTTAAGCTTATAACACTGAGCATATCAGGGAGAGACAACGTTAACACTATATAGGATTAGGTAGGTTGGGCTACAAGTTTGGAAGTTAGCTGCTTGAATGATTACGAAAAACAACAAGTAAATAAGTGATTAGATACAGTGAAATCCGGTATCCTCATCTCAAGTTCACAAACAACCGGCAAATTCAAAAACTGTGATAATAGTCAGTCTAGGGAATATTTTAAAGGTGAAATGTGTGAAACATAGTAGCCTCGCAGTAAAGTTCGTCCACCATATACATATATCTGGATGCCCAATCTGGGGTATTAAATGTCTAGAGATGTAACATGCTTCGCACCTACACCAATGAGCCCATAACGGACCATGCAAGAGAGAGCATAAACAGGCAGCCATCATCGCCTTGTCCCCCAAACAAGAGAGGTGAGCATGCCTCCAGGGTTCCATACAAAACAGTGCCATGTCATACAATGGTATAAGTGCGGTCCCCGCAAAGCTGTCGGTGGGTGTCCTAGGTCTTGGAGGAGTAAGCACAACTCCTGCATAGCTAGAGAGGGGTGATCAGGAAATAATGATAGGTGCTTGGACTCACGGACCCGTGCTGGAGTTAAGTGCGCTGGCGGAGCGAAATCTGCGATTACACTGTCCCGTGGGCCGCCAGCTGAGAGCTCTGCAACAGTAATGGGACAAGCCTGAACCAGGTAAGTAGGTTTCTCTATAGCGGTCTCCAGGTTCAGCGGTATCACTCCATACGGTTCCACGGACTTGAGATCCCAATCACTCACATTCTCTTCATGGGTATGGTGTAGGCGCTGGGGCCCCAAAACGCCATCCATCCCACTGTCTAGCTTGTCAAACTTAGCTGGAGTTAATTGTGAAGCCGAGTGAGCTCCATTACAATCAGGCACGGGGTAAAGCTTATCCGCCAATGTAGCATGATGTCTCATGAGCAAACTGCGCATTTGCGCAAAGAAGCTTGTCGGAATCTCCATATTAGATAGCAATCATCAGGCGTTAGACAGGAGCTTAGTAAGCGATGTTGCTCATACAGATGCGATGCCCAGCTAGTCAAATCAGGCACCTTAAGGTGCCGCTTAACGACAAGGCCCAGATGTGCCTCGCCGGGGGGCTGAAATGAAGGCCTCAGCCTTAAAGTTTGTTCCGGGAGCTCCAAGCTTCTTTAATCGCTACAATTAAGGGCTCATCTGAAGTAGGATCTATGATAAAACAAAGATGTGTTCAGGGAGCTAACAAATGAGCCCTCAGAAGTATTATATCAATCAAAAATTTCTTAAATGCTGGAGCAGAGTGGAATTGTGCGACCTATCATGGCCGCCACCCGGAAGTTCCCCCCGTTTTTCATGGAGTTTTAATGTTAGTGGAAGCAGTGATATGGGGCGGTACCTTCCAGGAGAATTAGGGTCGAGGGAGGTTTTTTTGAGTATGGGAGTGACTTTTGCGTGTTTGAATGAAGATGGGAATGAGCCGGTGGAGAGAGATAGGTTGAAGATGTGGGTAAGAGCAGGAGTGAGGGTGGAAGATAGGGAGGGTATTAGATGGGAAAGGATTAGGGTCGAGCGGGCAAATAGTGAGGTCTGAGGAAGATAGCAAGGAAGAAACTTTATTCTCAGTGACTGGATGGAAGATGCAGAGGGTGGCAGAGAGAGTAACTGGGCCTGTTGAGTGAGTTTTCCTCCAGACAGTAGTACGGGAGCATTTTTGCAAATAGGGTGTTTGCTGAGAATGCCAGGGCTGCAACTGACAGCGTGATGTTTTGCACAGTTTGGGAGGGTCAAGTGTGTCTAGTGCCGAAGAGAGAGTTTTGTTATAGTGGGCTGTTGCGAGATCAGGGCAGGTTATAGTGGAAGTGTGAGGGAGGAGATCTTGAATAATTTTTTTCAAATTGGAGCACATCCACAGCATGTAGATTTCTACAGGTACAGGGGCGGAATGGAGAAGTGGGTTTAGCTGTTGCATTAATATTATAGGTGACCCGTGATGGTCTGAAATGGAAAAGTGAGACAGGTGAGGTCAGATATAGAACAGAGGTAAGAAAATACCAGGTCGATGGAGTGTCCATCACAGTGGGTAGGGAATAGGGTGGATTGTGAGAGACCGAAGGAGGATGTGAGTGAAAGAAGTTTAGAGGCAGCAGGGGCAGATGGGTTGTCAATGGGCATGTTGAAGTCCCCAAGAATTAGGATTGGTATATTTGTAGAGAGAGAGAGCCAGGCAGCAAAGTTGTCAAAGAATTGTGAGATAGGTCCAGGAGGGCGATAGATGACTGCCACTTTGAGCGAGAGGGGAAAGAACAGGCGAATACAGTGGGCTTCAAAGGAGGACGAAGAGAGAGATGGGATTGGAGGTAGATACTGATAAGTGCAGGAGGGGGAGAGCAGGATCCCAACACTGCCGCCCCGTTTCTCACCTGGCCTAGGGGTATGGCTAAAGTGAAGACAACCATGTGTGAGAGCAGCAGTGGAAACAGTTTCAGAAGAAGATAGCCAGGTTTTTGTAATTGCTAAAAGGGTGAAAGCATTTGAAATAAACAGATCATGAATGGTTGTAAGTTTGTTGCAGACAGAGCAAGAGTTCCGTAGTACGCAATTGAAAGGAGTGTGTGCATATGGGATGCATTGGATGGAAATGAGGTTATGTGTGTTGCTTTTATTAAAGTTTCTATGAGGAGTGCGTGACTGTGTAATGTTGGGAATGAGGGTGGGCCCAGGATTTGGAGAGATGTCACCTGATGCTAATAGCAGCAAGATGGAAAGTAAGAGTAGGTGAGAATGAGATTTATAACAGTGTGGGTAATTCTGTGAGGTGGTGCAGATTAGTGACATAGATTTTAAAATATAAAGTAGTTCATGAGAGCTAAGGTAAGGAGAGGAAAGGAGAAAGGGGCCTATAGAAACTGCATGTGGAGAAGGGTAAGGTATAAGCATGTGAGCATGCCTGTGGAATAGTTATAAGGAAAAGAAGTCCAGAAAACAGTAGAATATTAAGTGCAAAAGATTGTTTTTGAAATGAAAATATTTAGCTTGCCTCAAATCTTGTTAAATTCTTGTATAATTCTTAGTGCTGCCACTTAAAGATGGTCACTTGGACAGATGGGAGCTTAGAGAGATGGAATGCTCTGCAAATGCTCAGACCCCAGCAAACACTACCCCTTAGCTGGTCTGAAAACCTAGCCTACAATAAACTACCAATGGCCCTTAAAGGAACTTTTGCGGGGCATTGCCCCAAAGAACTCAGCTCTTTTTTTTTTTTTTTTTTTTTAAATTTTCTTTTTTTTGAGGATGATGTGAAATACAAACATGAAGTACATGGTACAAGCAATGCATCAAATATTTACATCACAACTTTTATCTTGGAAAGTACCTGAGAGAAGAAAGAGTCCTCATTATTTTCTCCTCTGAACAATATAGGCCACTCTTGGACCTTAGAAGCTTGAATAGTCAGCAAACAGAGGTTAACGTAAAAACAAAAACCAAAAAAAAAAAGAAAACAATCTACAACAAGTAAAAGTGCAAGAAGAATAATACTGTTATATAAAATGAGGACAGAGGCTTTATGGTGTGAGGAAGTGCCCAATATTCAGCTCATGTTATGAGATAATTAACCTGTACCTACAAATACCTATGCATGTTGTCAAGCAGGGAGAGTAGTGACTAGGGGGGAGATTCCAGCGTCACTGAAATATATTGCTAAGACAGATATAGCTGATATCATCTCTACACAAAGGGCATGCAGGTGGTTACCTTGATCCTAGTTGTAATATGAATAAGAGCTATTAGTCTGAACCCCATCTGAGGTCACCGCCCCACAGCCCCGGCCGTAAGCCACGTGGGGGTATCTAGGCATTAATAAGGCAAACGTAGAGGCCCTTCTAAGTTGTATGTGTGGGGCATTAAATAATAGGGAATTGTGTGGGGATATATACTGCTAATGGGACAATCAGTGCCTTTGCTACTCTATATAGGCATCCATCAAAGTCTGCCAACCTTGTAATATAAAGCTCAGGTCAAATATATTAAAATATCTTAAACAATTTATAGCTGGTACAAGATTAGGGCTATAAGTATATTTACAACCTCATGAACCAATAATACTATGAAGGGGTAGCTGGAAATATCAGGCAGTCATAATGAAGCATACTGTGTGTACAAAATGTTCAGCACCCCCTGATCAACATATGATAAAGGTCTGTCAAGTAGTTTGCCAAAGATTGATAGTTAATATTTCTTCTCAATTTAGGTCATATTGGATATAGTAAGGGATTAGTTGTACTGGCCACACTGAGCACTGTAAAACTGCATAAAACAAAAACGAAACAGCAAACTAAAGATTATATCGCCAGGCAGTTGAGTTAATCGGCACTTGCCGTTCAGTGATTAAGGCAATATTTGGTAGGAGCATATTTTACAAATAGTCAACCTCCTGTGTCCAGCTGGCCATAATAAACGATGGGGGTGTGAGTCAGTATGGGGCATTTGCCGGGCAAGAGCAGCCGGCACAGGGGATCAAAGTTCCTGGTGTCATTTTGCAAGACAGGGGGAGCTGTCTTACCGGGTGATGCCAGCGGCACTGTAAACATGAGTCTGGATACCCCAGGCTTGGATGTCAGTCCCAGAGTCCCCGCTGCAGTGAGGTTTAACCCGGTGTCCGCTTCAATCACTGTCTTGGCTTTCTCCGGTGTTGGCCACATAGCGGCCCGAGGTACTTGACTTTGAGGGAAAATTACAGGCTTCAGAGGCCCCAAATGTAGATCCACTCTGTGGGCTTCCATATCCAAACGCTCTTCGCTCTCCCTGCAATGAGCAGATTTTTGTATTATGGAGGTCTGTTGATGTTTGGGTAGCCCCTCTGTCTCACATGCACCGGAGAAAAATTCCAACTCCATCTGTAAGCGCGCCGCCCCAGGGAGCCTCTGCCTCTCAGACGGGTATTTACTTGTATTGATGCCTGCTTGAGAATTATCCAGTAGGGGATCTATTGTAGATACTCCGGTCTCTCGGGCCAAATGTAAACGCTGCATTAGATAATCATATGGTGCATTGTCCATTAGCTTTAACATGCGTTCGGTAAATTTTAACAGTAGCTCCTCATGGCATGCTTGCGTCTGCTCCTCCGCCATATTGGTCATGTACCGCCTGTCACTATTATACTATGGGCAAATCACAACTTCCCCCTGTTGTTAATAGCGTGGTATGATGGTACTGACCTCTGATCCTCAAGAATTATATTGTGGTGAAGAATAGGTAAGTCGGATTTATCCAACGGCACCAATAACCCCGTTTCTTCCCGGGGGGGGGGTGAATACCTAACAGTGGGCCGCTGCCCTAGGCCTTAATTTTCCAAACTGAGTCCCCAGATTCATGAAAACAGCAGAAAAGGTTGATATGGGATCACGACTGCCAGAGTTGTGTTGTCCTACTTAAATATATTTGTGGACTTGCTGTTAGGTCACAATAACCAGCGGATTATTGTAGATTCGGCTAGAGCCCTCAGAGAATGCGTCCTTTCTAGGTCGCTGCATGGACACGCCCCCGAACTCAGCTCTTTTACCTGTAAATAAAAATACAAACAACCCCCCAACAGTAAAATCCACCACCCACACAACCAACCCCCAAAATAAAAACCTAATCTAAAAAACCTAAGCTCCCCATTGCCCTGTTGCAATCAGCCAATAGGATTGAGCTTTCATCCTATTGGCTGATCCAATCAGCCAATAGGATTGAGCTCGCATTTTATTGGCTATTCCAATCAGCCAATAGGATGAAAGCTCAGCCAATAGGATGAAAGTGACAGGATATAAATAAAGCTAGGAAAAAGCCGAATAGCAGTGAGATCGATGACTGTTAGTTAACAACAGTCCGATGCTCATCGCCCCGTACTTGGTGCGCGGCTTTTTGACAGTTTTTTATATAATAATGGAGAGCGTATTCAGGTCCGCGGCCACAATGTTAGGCAATGTCAGGCGAGCGTATTGGTGCCGTCAAATGCAGCACAGTTGACGGCTTGATAAGTAGGACTCCAGGGGTTAAGAACAGTGTAATAAATCCAGCAAAGACAGAGGTTTTAAAGGGACATACCAGGGGAAGTAATCAGCTGATTATTTCACTTTTGCTCCAGTTCAGATATCCTCGAAATTTGGCCTGTTAGGGAGACCTCAGGACAGGTTTGCTAACCAGTGCCTTATACAGATGACAATTAAAGACTAAAGAATATATGGCACCAGAAGAAATCCTGTTTCCTGATTACCGTGGTTAGACAATAAAAGGAAAAGAAGGCTTGTGGTAAAGATTACTATCTGTTGTTGTTTTTTTATTGGGGGCTGTGAGACAAGAGATTGTTATTAAAATACAATGCATAATACTTAACACTAAATGGCTTATCTAAGAATGTACACGCAGCATGTTTTTTTTCTGTTATCAACAAAAAAGGAGAGATGCATAAATCCCTTTTATTCTGTAAAGTCAAGTATGAAAAAAAAAAATAGAAAGAAAAAAAGTATAAATAGAGAAGTGAATAATGCACTTTTGCTCTGATGATATTTTTTACAGGAACAAAAAGTAAAGAAAATGTACGGTAATTATTTGTGTGAATTTATATTTATATGTGTGAATTAAAAAAACTGTTCTAGTTCATTATGGGATATACTAATAAAAAACACATGTTCTAATTAGTTACAGTATTTTTTTAACACTTATTTAGCACTACAGTTCTTTGTAAACATCATTTTCTGAATGGAAAAAAAACTGTTTATTTTGATTTTGAAACTAACAGGAAGTGCAGGGTGGCTGGTGGGATAAGATTCTGATAACGACTACTAGTACTGCTCTGCTGTTTAACAGTGACAAACATTAAAGGGACCTGTTGTTTAACAGTGACAAACATTAAAGGGACACTGAACCCAAATGTTTTCTTTCATGATTCAGATACAGCATGAAATTTTAAGCAACTTTCTAATTTACTCCTATTATCAATTTTTATTCATTCTCTTGCTATCTTTATTTGGAAAGCAAGAATGTAAGTTTAGAAGCCGGCTCATTTTTGGTTCACAACCTGGGTTTTCCTTGCTGATTGGACAGCACCAATGTCCAGGGTCTGAACCAAAAACTGGCTGGCTACTTACCTTAGATGCCTTCTTTTTTAAATAAAAATTTGAACGAAGAAAAATTGATAATAGGAGTAAATTAGAAAGTTGCTTAAAATTGCATGCTGTATCTGAATCATGAAAGAAAAAAAAAATGGGTTTAGTGTCCCTTTAAGAACAATACATTCTTCATTTTCAACACAAGAACATATATATATATATATATATATATATATATATATATATATATATACACACACAGTATCTCACAAAATAAGTACATCCCTCACATTTTTGTAAATATTTTATTACATCTTTTCATGTGACAACACTGAAGAAATGACACTTTGCTACAATGTAAAGTAGTGAGTGTACAGACTGTATAACAGTGTCAATTTGCTGTACCCTCAAAATAACTCAACACACAGCCATTATTGTCTAAACCGTTGGCAACAAAAGTGAGTACACCCCTAAGTGGATATGTCCAAATTGGGCCCAATTAGTCATTTTCCCTCCCCCGTGTCATGTGACTTGTTAGTGTTACAAGGTCTCAGGTGTGAATGGGGAGCAGGAGTGTTAAATTAGGTGTTATCGCTTTCACACTCTCTCATACTGGTCACTGGAAGTTCAACATTGCACCTCATAGCAAAAAAACTCTCTGAGGATCTGAAAAAAAACATGTTACTCTACATAAAGATGGCCTAGGCTATAAGAAGATTGCCAAGACCCTGAAACTGAGCTTCAGCACGGTGGGCAAGACCATATAGCAGTTTTACAGGACAGGTTCCACTCAAAACAGGCCTCACCATGGTCGACCAAAGAAGTTGAGTGCATGTGCTAAGCGTCATATCCAGAGGTTGTCTTTGTGAAATAGATGTATGAGTGCTGCCAGCATTGCTGCAGAGGTTGAAGGGGTGGGGGGGGGGGGGTCAGCCTGTCAGCATACGCCGCACACTGCATCAAATTGGTCTGCATGGCTGTCATCCCAGAAGGAAGTCTCTTCTAAAGATGATGCATAAGAAAGCCTGCAAACAGTTTGCTGAAGACAAGCAGAATAAGGACATGGATTACAGGAACCATGCCCTGTGGTCCGATGAGACCAAGATAAACTTACTTGGAATCCGCAAGAAATACAGCAGCCAGGTTTAACAGAAAAATGTATGAAGAATCAGGAAAGCAGATGATAGTATAATTAAAATGTACACTTTATTGGATATGCATAGTAAAAAGTTGTAAAGGCACAGCAAAACACAGACTCTACAATAGCTGACGCATTTCCTGCCTCACTCAGAACTTCATCAGAGCTAACTACGAGGTATCAATTTCATCACTACTTATAGTAAGCAATTTGACTCTATCTGTAAAATAATTAGAAAAAGGTTAACTATACTAGAAGGAGATGTAGATTTACAAGGTATCTCCAGTAACTGCAATTTTATTTTGCGCAGGTCTAAGATGATTGGTGACTTGGTCAGAAAGGATTTCAGTAAAAAGAGCAATATGACTACTAAAAATAATTTGTTGCCATGTAGAAAAGGTTTCTTTAGATGTAATGTAAGACCATGTAAAAGTTGTAGCTATGCATATATAGGAGATACTTTTACATCTACACAAACTGGTTTGATTTATAATATTAGAGAACACATCACTTGCTCATCTACATTTGTAATATATCTATTGACATGCAATTGTTGCAAACTTCAGTACGTAGGCCTAACTTCTAGGATGCTAAAGGACAGAGTCGGAGAACATCTTCTATCCCTGGATGTAGAGGTCCCAAAAACACTGGTTGCAAAACACTTTGTGTTACATAACAGCAGTACTATGGGTTTCTGTTTCCAAGGGATAGAACAGATAACACTAGAACCCAGAGGAGGAGATAGGTATTCTGCGTTAAATAAAAGAGAAATCTTCTGGATTCACACCCTGAAGACTGGCACCCCGTTTGGCATTAATAAAATTAGTGACATTAAACTGTATATAGATAGAGCTTAAAAGGGTTAAGTAAATCACATAGTTTATACATTGAGTTACATTGTTTAAACTTAGAGTTATTTGCCAAATTTGTATAATAAGGCTGTAATCCTTGCTACTGATCCGTCCTTATATTTATATCCATTTACTACAGCATTTGACTTATATACGTAGTGGGGGTTATAGGAATGGTACATTGTTTTGGTATGATTATGCTTTTGGTACTATTTGTTCATATCAAAATTACAATTACGAATATTATCGATTTCGTTTTGAATTTGGTTTTTCATTGCTGCCAAAATTGACAATATATAAGTTTTCACTAGCGTTGGTATATTTTTAATATGTAAATGTCACCATTTTTAGTATGAGGATATGCAAGTATGCTTTGTCATATTTAAATTAGGGAAATATATATATATATTTCACAGATGGTATTATCCAATATTGTGTTTGTCACATTAGTCTCAATTATGATTATTTCCATAACATCAAACTCAGTCCCAATAGCGAAAGCCTTAATATTGCAATTATTGTATTTGCTAATAGTTTTTGTTTCCCAGTTCTTATTCTTAATTTTATATTGTAAGTAATTCCTTGTTCTTTGTGCCCTGAATGTGTTAAATTATACTGTGTACCTGATTGGGTTGTAACTACACCTCCTACAGGTACACAAGGGATCTTTGCACACCTGGTAGTTAGCTCTGATGAAGTTCTGAGTGAGGCAGGAAACGCGTCAGCTATGGTAGAGTCTGTGTTTGCTGTATCTTTACAACTTTTTACTATGCATATGCAATAAAAGTGGACATTTTAATTATACTATCATCTGCTTTCCTGATTCTTCATACGTTTTTCCGTTAAACCTGGGTGCTGTACTTCTTGTGGATTTCATAATTATGCTTTAATAGAAGGGTGTGTGGCAGAGTCCTTCACAGCACCAGATTGCTGAGCCTGATATCGTCTGGACATGGACGGTGTTACAAGTGTTTAGATTTATAAGCACAGAGATTTCTGAAGACTAATGGCTGAATCATGGTATGTGACTTATGTTACAATAGCGGGGTTTAGGACTCACATGAATTGTGCTTGTTATGTGAACACTTGAAATTATTCATACACAGGATATAATTCAAGCTTGTTTTTACATTGCAGTGTTGTGTTACATTATCACTGTTTTACTCAAAATGCAACAAGCTATACAGTTTAAATGAACAGTTTCAGTCCGTTTCTCTGTGTTGAAGTAAACTTATTTGGTTCAGATGGTGTCAAGCATGTGTGGCGGCAACCAGGTGAGGAGTACAAAGATAAGTGTGTCTTGCCTACAGTCAAGCATGGTGGTGGGAGTGTCATGGTCTGGGCCTGCAGAGATTCCAACATGATAACGACCCCAAACACACCTTCAATACTACCACTGCCTTGCTAAAGATGCTGAGGGTAAAGGTGATGGACTGGCCAAGCATGTCTCCAGACCTAAAACCTATTGAGCATCTGTGGGGCATTCTCAAACAGAAGGTGGGGGGGCACATGGTCTCTAACATCCACCAGCTCCATGATGTTGTCATGGAGGAGTGGAAGAAGACTCCAGTGGCAACCTGTGAAGCTCTGGTGAACTCCATGCCCAAGAGGGTTAAGGAAGTGCTGGAAATTAATGAAGGCCACAAAAAATATTGATACTTTTGTTGCCAATGGTTTAGACATTAATGGCTGTGTCTTTAGTTGTTTTGAGGGAACAGCAAATTTACACTGTTATACAGGCTGTAAACTCACTACTTTTCATTGTAGCAAAGTTTAATTTCTTCAGTGTTGTCACATGAAAAGATATAATAAAATACTTACAAAAATGTGAGGGGTCTACTCACTTTTGTGAGATACTGTGTATATATATATATATATATATATATATATATATATATATATATATATATATATATATATATATATATATATATAAAAAACTGAAATAAATAAAAAGGCATTTTTTTAGGTGCAATGCTACAAAGAAAAAGCATAATACTTTAATGTCTATTTAAAGTGACATGAAACCCAAAATGTTTCTTTCATGATTCAGACAGAGCATTTAATTTTAACAACTTTCCAATTTACTTCTATTATTTTATAGATTAAGATTATAGATGATAGATTACTATTATATTTGCTTTGTTCTCTTTGTTTTCTTAGATGAAAGGGATACCTAGGTAGGCTCAGGAGCAGCCAATGCATTACTGGAGCTAGCTACTGATTGGTGGCTGCACATGAATGTCTCTTGTCATTGGTTCCCAGGTTGTGTTTAGTTAGCTCCCAATAGTGCATTGCTGTTCCTTCAACAAAGGTTACACAAGAGAAAAGCACATTTTGATAATAAAAGTAAATTGGAAAGTTGTTTAAAATCATGTGCTCTGTCCTGAATCACAAAATAAAATTTGGGTTTCATTTCCCTCTAATCGATTAAAACATGACCTTTATACTGACCTTTCTTTGCTTTTGGAAACCACAAGAAACCTTTAAAAAATGTTACAGACGCAAAAATGTCTATGTTTTTATGTTGTAAATGGATAAGTTAGTAGTGGGCCTGAATGTGTGTGGGTCTGAGGTGAACCTAACTGAATACAGGCAGTCCCCAGAGTTACAGGACATCAGACTTAAGTACAACTCGTTCTTACAAACGGAGAAAACAGAGCTTTAGCGACAATCCTTCTTTCCAGGATAACCCAAAATATTTAAAATCCAATTGTCACAAGGACAGAAAGTGATGTGAAATTTTCTGAACAGGGGCCACTGATAGCAAACAAACGTTTCCCCCTATGCTATCTAAAAAAAAATGTTTGGCTAGAGATTAAACCTAAAAAAAAGTGCCTGTTCCAACTTACATACAAATTCAACTTAAGAACAAATCTTGTTCGTAACCTGGGGACTGCCTGTATATTATAATAATATTACATTTCATGTATACTGTGTTACAGAGCACGTGCACAGTCTGCTACCTCTGTAAAATACAAATAGAAACTGGCAAATAATGGCAACACTTCATTATTGTTATCTTTGTAATAATCCAACATATCTGCAGAACCATACAGGGGGTAAGTAAATAAAGACAGGACAGCTAACTGGGACAAAATGATCACATGACCCTGCTCTCTAAAGAGCTTAGGGCCGGATCATCAAAAACTTAGTGGCATGGAGATTAATCGTACATGTCATTTATGTATTTCATAATTCACATCCAGAAACTGACAAGAATTCTTATATAATTTTGCAAGACCAGAGAGATTTAGAAAATTAGACACCAAAACTTATTAGGGTTAGACCTGAAAAACCTTTGCTGACACTCACAAGGGCTGCCCTAAAGGAATTGTCTAAAAAGAAAACCTGTCCCTGTGAGTAACAAAATCCTGCAGCCCATATACAAATAAGATTACTTTGCTTCAGCGTATAGTATCTTACAATCTCCACTATTTTCGTATACCTGTGTTTTTCTATGAGGGAAAGAAGTGTTTTGCATATTTTGACACAATTTCGCAACCTTTTAGTGATATCTGTGGGGGAAAATGTTTTAGAGAATACACTAAAAATATAAGGTACTGTCCAGCCACTTATGTACAATAATATAGAATTTTGGTCAAAATCCTCACCGCGTAAAATATGATTATTGCATCACAATTTTGATTTGTAAAATGATAAAACAATAAAAATGTTACTGCATATTATTATTTTTAATATTTCATGTACAGATTTGCATTTGGGGCCTCCTTCGAACAAATGCAAATATTTTGTATTTCACTGATTCATTGGGTCATTTGATACATTAACAGCCGAAAAAATGATTGGACGAAACAGACTAAAAACAAATGATTTCTTGACGAAATCTTTTCATTCCTTCAGCCGTTTGGCCACCATAAAAGGTGCAGGAATGGGGGAAGGAATTATATTGCTTAGTTAATAAGCTACTTTGGTTTGTAATGATGTACAGGGGGTCTAACCATTCAATTTGTCCATCGTCCCCTGTCCAATTGTTCCCATAGTATTGCTAATGACTGATTGTTAAGGACAGCCCCCCCAGTCAGCCCACTAAATGCTGAATTTTAGTCATACAGGAGCTTGTATGTTCTTATCAACATTGGAACCATAGGTTCTTTTAATTGTTCCAAATCCTATCATCGTAGATTTTTGTAATATTAACTGTCTATATTAGCTGTTCCATTGGAAATAAACGGCAAACAAATCCAAACCCATTATTTGTCCGAAACCAAATGCCTGCATGTATTTTAATTGAAGTTTTCCATGAGTGCAGTTCACATTTGAAAAGAAGCATATAATATAATTTTAGTAACAAAAATGCTTCCAGTAAAAGCTGTGACTGTTCTAGTGCATTTGTATGTATTACAGCCTGCGGCCCTGTGTAACCACATTCAGTGACGCAAACTAAGTCAATACAGACATATCACACACCCACCAAAACACAAAACAAAAATGTTATGTAACAAAGATATAAGCACAGTAAGATAACACTTTAAGTAAAAGATAACTGGTTATAAGATATAGCAGAAACCACGCTACATCTTTGTCCCACTTTATTTCATATTGGGTCAACAAACAAGCGTGTGGTAAGTGTGCACATACTTTTTAATGAATTACCAATCTAAATACGCATTTTAGAAAAAAAACGATTTTTTTACCTTCAGAAATAATTTGAGAACTTAAATGTTATATATTTTCTGTAAGTAAAATATTACTAATGTACTAAATTCTTATCTTCCTTTTTATTCACTCCTAAATACAGTATTAAGCCTAATAGTCATTTTATCTCCAGACTAATTTATTCCATGCATTGTAATATACTTCTGTGTCTGCATAGGACCTTTTTTGATGTATCCAATTATAAAGGACACTTATATTTTGCAGTCTCTACAAAAAGGCCTAATACTGTTCCCTTCCAAAACTGAGACTCATTGTTAGTGCAAGGCCTTTGGGCCATTGTTCCTATTTGACCCTTTTTCCCGAAACAGCACCTGCCAATCTTTTATTCAGGCCTCTTCCTTTATGTGTGTTGGGGCAGGAAGTAGCGTTTGCTTCCCTTGCTCAATTCAATAGGCAAGAGGTTATTCACCAAAGCACATTATTCAGTAGAAATTAAAAAAAAAATATCATTGAAAAACTAAGAATTATTATTTGTCTTAAATATGTCTAACAAGATTTAAAAAGAAATTGCACTGCAGACATCCAATTATGTACTTTTTAAAATTCCTAAGTATTATGTCAGCCTTACAAAACAATATCCATTGGAAAATATGTTCTAATTAGTTTAAAGAGCCTTTGACAAGGATTTTTTTTGTATAAAACATTCAAAAGAACATTGTTTATGGCATATAAAAAGATATTGTAAAGAAATCTGAAAACAATGTTTTGTGATTCAGAGTGAGCCTGCAGTTTTAAACAATTTGTATTAGCATTGTTGTTGTCTTCTTTTAGTATCTTGTTAAAAAGACGGAATAAGCTGTTGAGCACTATATGCAGCAGTTTTGCAAAGAATGTTATACATTAGCAAGAGAAACTATATGATATCACATTTTCCTGCCAAGTAGATGCTCCAGATACCTACCTATGTATCTATCTCTTCAACACAGAATAGCAGAGGAAGTAAGAAAATGTGATCATAGAAGTCAATTAAAACCACTTTTTTTAAAACTGTATGCTCTGTCTAAATTACAATAGAACAATTGTGTGTTTAATATCCCTTTAAGTGACAGTTAGAGAGTATTTAAAGGGACACTCTCAGGTTAAATTACATTTTCATGATTCAGATACAGCATGTCATTTTTAAAACAACTTTCCAATTACTTCCATTAAAAAAAAATGTGCACAGTCTTTAATATTTACAATTTTTGAGTCACCAGATCCTACTGAGCATGTGCAAGAATTCACAGACTATACGTATATGCATTTGGGATTAGGCTGATTGCTATCACAGGGTACAAGGGGAGTGGAAATATACATAACTTTAAAATTTGTTATAAAAAAATCTACTACTCCATTTGAAGTGCAGACTAATTGCTATAGCATTGTCCTTGTTATCTTGCATTTGTTGATTATGCAAATCTAATGTGTTGACTGGTCCTTTAAAGATAAACAGTACAATGAAAAGGTAAAAAAATAAACCAACAACAAAAACTACAAACCTGATTATCTAAAGCTTTCTGCTCAGGCAAATCTCTTCAGTACTAGGATCTATTATAGGAGTCGGTAAGGCACAATTTACCATGCAAGCTGTGTATCTCAGTCACTAAGGATAGGAACCCATACATTTCTGCATGTGATAAGGAAACCACATTGCAGTGCAGTATAGTGTTCAATGAAACAAGCAGTCTTAAAATAACACTGAATGTATGAAGCTAAATTTGCAATGAAAAAAGGAGTTAAAATGAATAACATTACACAGTGAAATCTGATATGAAACTATGTATTCTTGCTTAACCCCTTAAAGGGACAGTTTACTCAAAAATTTTCTCCCCTTTAATTTGTTCCCAATGATCCACTTTACCTGCTGGAGTGTATTAAATTGTTTACAAGTAGCTCCTTTACCCTTATATTGGCATTTGAAATAGTTGATTTAGCATGTGGTATCCCCACCTATTCTGAAAGTTTGTGGCCGCAGGTCCCAGCTATAGATAAGCTTTGTAAACACAGCCAGCAGAAGAAATTACACTCCCAGTGGGATATAGCAGAGATAAGGTAATAAAATGTTGATTTTCCATTGTTCTCTCCAAGTACTGGTGATTGTTTTATGTACAGCTATAAGATAAAGAAGCAGTTATATGTGCACATGGTAATACAGTAATGATATCTGATTATACCTACAAGCTCAACCCATTTTATTAGGTTGTGGCTTCAAAACACAAAATCAGAGCTTTAACATACACAAAAAAACATAAAAAGCTATTTTTCATACATTTTTTTCTCTGCAGTTGGTAAAAAAAGCAATTGTAAACACATTAAGTGAAAAAAATATTTTTCAGTATACTGTCCTTTAAGGACCCGCAATGTACCCCCTTTACGCCGCTGGACGTTAAGGGATTGTCTGGCTATAATAGCGTGGGTCCCCGCACTATTAGACCCTCCCTCCCCCTGAAGGCTTATTTAAATAGTATGGCCCTCGCCGCTGGCAGCAAGATGCACTATTGAAAAAGGTCCACCCCATAGAAAAGACCAGTGACATACCCTCATAAAGGGTTAAAGTACACCAAAAAAGAAAAATGACATGCTATAATTACTTGCAATAGGCATGTCATTTTATTACTATCGAACCTGCACTAACTGTGTGTTTCCAATTAGCACTGCTGCTTGGATCAGCGACAGTTTTCCGCACGGAGCCTTTTAGTGCTTTGCAGGTACTTTCTACTGTGTGTTTAACCCCTTTGCTGTACTTTCTAAATGTTTATTTTGATGTGTTTAATGCAACTTTCTTTTGTCAAGCATAACAGTTGACCAGTGCCTAACAGTTAACCAGTGCTCTGAAATTGCAATTACCCGGACGAGCGTTAAATTCAAGCTCAAGCGAACGCTTTTCACATTGAACTGGTAATACATGCACTATTTCTGATGCTTGCAAGAGCTGCGATAAACACCCTTATCGCTTGCGCGCAATAGTTAACATGCACTACATAATCTAGTAGGAAAGTAAACAAATTTAAAAGGTCTTTTAATTAAAACAAAAAATATATTTTTATGTAAAGAAACCTAAGATTAGCATATTTTTTTTACCTTATAAAGCTTCAGGAATTTCTGCAATAGTTAAACAAAACCTACAAATACACACGGCCAAAAGAACATGCAAACTGGATCTACATAGAGATTAGGGATGGGCGAATGTTTTCGCAACATTCGAAAAAGGCACGAATTTTAACACATTTGTTCGTTCGACATCAAATTTCTTCGAATTTAGATTTGTAATAGTATTTCTAATGCTATTCTTTAAATGTAATATTCGAATTATGCATTATTCTATATAGAAACATTCAAAATGATATATTTGTATCAATTTACTAGATCCCCTCCCTACCACATGAACTATTGAACTTCTGAATAGTATTTGTTAAATAGAATGTTAAATTCGAAATTTCGAATGTGGACATTCCAATATAAATAGAAATATTCGAATTCGAAAGTGACATTCGAAAACTGTAAATTGCATTAGATATAGAATCTTTTAAGAACATTTGTTCTTATCAACATTCGTATTTTATAATTCGAATGTCGGGTAATAACATTTGTTCTAAACATTCAAAATTCGAAAAATGTACACATTCGCCCATCCCTACTAGAGATTCACAGGAATCAATTATCTACAGGGGTCAAGTCCTACAAAAAAAAAAAGTGTGGGAACTCACCAAGACTTACACCCCCCCTCACAATTAATATTGTTTTATCTATCTATCTATCTATCTATCTATCTATACATATATACACACACACATATATATATATATATATATATATATATATATATACACACATGCGCTCGCACGCGCACACTTACACACTGTATTTATATGTATATAATATATACACTTTGTTAATGAAAGCAAATTAAATCCAATGAAGGGTTGAATGATTACCTTTGAGCCTGAGAATTCTTTTTGTCACAGAGTCTCACTCACTTAAAGGGACATTATACACTCATTTTTTCTTTGCATAAATGTTTTGTAGATAATCTATTTATATAGCCCATAAAGTTTTTTTTTAAAATTAATGTATAGTTTTGCTTATTTTTAAATAACCATTGCTCTGATTTTCAGACTCCTAACCAAGCCCCAAAGTTTTATGTGAATACGCTCGACTACCTACTCCAGCTTGCTCCTGCTTTGTGTAAAGGGTCCTTTTCATATGCAAAAGAAGGGGGAGGGGGGGGGGGAGTGTCTTATTTGCACTTGCAGTGGGCTTTCCAGCTACCTTTTCAACAGAGCCAAACTGACAGCTTCTAAGTAAGTATTTTAAACAGTTTTATACTGGATTTTTATTCAGTATCTGTGCCTATTATTCTTTATAGTAGCTGTCTATTACATGCAGTTATATGAAAAATGAGTGTATACTGTCCCCTTTAAGGTGTAATAGTCCTATTTTTGCTGAGGGGAGTAACCCCAGAGCAAGCCACACAGAAATGTAAGCACCATGTGTTACACAGATTGTGGGGTGATAACACAGCAGGACCGCTGACAGACTTGCATTTAGTGTATTGTAGGAAGTGTTATTGCCCATTACTTGAGGATCTCACTATCCCTCTAAACAGATGGTGTTCCAGCTCCTCCCACCAGCAGCAGTAGTGTTTACTGAATGGTTTGTGTTCTCTGTCCAGAGGGAACTTAGTTCCTCCTGCAAAAAATAGTGACATGAAACTCCATTCCCATGCGTTCCCGCTCGATGTGACCCCTGGTTATCTACAAAAAAACAAATTCCACTGAAAGTTGAAGGGCCATTATAGTCAAAAAATGACATGCTCTAATCATTTTTTGACTATCAACCCTGCTCTACTGTGTATATAACGCCCGCAAAGGGGTTAAACATACAGTAGATGTTTCTGCTTGGGACCTGCGGTGCACTGCTGGTTCCGAGATGAACCCTCTCCTGATCCAATCAGTGGCACTAGTTGCACAACTGTGCTTTACACAAGCCGCAAGCGAATGTGCTGCTGAGACACAAATAATATTCTGCGAAAGTAGCACTCGATGGCTGCATTCTACACCAGGACTTTAGGCCCTGATGTATGACCAACTTATGAATAATAATTGTAATATTTATATAAAATAAAAAATACCCAGACAAGCTAAATCAAAGCATTTGCCACAACGTCTTCTGTTATTAAAGTACATTAAACACTGCTTGCTTTTGTGCAAACAAAATGTGCTTGTCCTTCACTCTCTAGAGAGGTCAAAAATAAATTCTGTAACCTGTAAATGCTGCAATTTGCAATAGTATGAAAGCTTAGGTTACGATTTTGCTTTTGACCTCTCTATGAGAGTGAAGGACAATTTTTTTGCACAAAAAGCAAGCAGTGTTTATATTTAAATCTTGTTTAGACATATTTAAGACATATAATAATTATTTAGTTTTTCAATGATATATATTTTTTCATTTCTACTGAATAATGTGCTTTTTGTCTATTGAATTGAGCAAGCAAGGCAAAAAGCTACTTCTGCCCAACACACATAAAGAAAGAGGCCTGAATAAAAGATGGCAAGTGCTGTTTCAGGAGTGTAGGACAAAGCTGCACATTTACACCAAAGCAGAGGTAATAATAATAATAATAATAATAATACTTAGATAAATGAAAGATCTAATAATAATAATAATAATATAACAATAATAATACATAAATACAATTATTAACCTCTTAAGGACATATGACAGAATTTTTCTGTCATAAAACAATTGAGCAAACTGAAAGCTGTGTCCTTAAAGGGTTAAATAAATAAATAACAACAATAATAATACATAAAATGATCTAATAAAAAATATAATAATAATAATAATAATAAGATAAATACATTATCTAATAATAATAATAATAATAATAATAAATAAAAAAAAAGATCAAATTAATGTAGTAATAAGATACATAAAATGATCTAATTAATAAATAAATAATAATAATCAGCAACTGACAAAGCTATTAGCCTTATAATAACATACTGATATTGAAACTGTAATATTATGACCTTAATTAAGGTCAAGGATTTCTGCTTTTTTCTGAGTTTCCTGGAAGACTTAGTTGGAAATTTAGACTCACACCCATAAGTTCTTTATTTCTTGTAAGCTTTTTACTTAAAGGGACAGTAAACACGTAATTACAAGACATTCCTGTTGTGTTGCTGTGGAATAACATATTGGCCATTTTTTAAATAAATGAACCTCCTTTTTACTGCAATTATTTTTCAATAGCCAAACTTTACCCACCCTTTGCCTTATTTGGGTTTTAGTCGACAGACAACAAGGTTAGCCCTCTTTAGAAATTTATTATAACGTGCACAATAAATGCAAATGCATTATAGTCAATCAGAATAAAGTTAATACAAGTTTGCTACAGACTGGTTAAAGTTAGATCATTTTGAAATTGGTTCAGATTGATCTAACTTTTTACTTTACTTTTGTGGACAGCTCAATGTTGTTATTACATGGAACGAAAACACTTCTGTATGCAGTTATTTGGTTTTGTTGTACTGTAAGCAAATTCTCTCTAAGCTAACTCAATTACTGATTCATTTGATACATTTTTAATTTGAAAACAAAGTAACGTTGATGTGTTTATTTTTACGATAGGTGTTAATTATTTGTTATTACACATTTATACAAAAGTTTCAACACTAATTTAGTGCTGTCATTAAATTAATTGTTACTAATCAGGAGACAGAACAGACATGTCTGCTTGTTTTTCTTTCTTAACCATGACTAAGAATAAATGTTTCTTTAACACAAATTGCTAATAGAGGCTTTAAAGGAGCCTGACCTTTACATAACCCATTTTGTTCTTAGTAATAAATCTTTATGTCTGTTGGTCAAGGAAAAAAAAAAGTAGTTCAAAGTGACCACTGTGCAGGAAAGTGTTTTTCAAACATGATCTAGGACTAGGTAACATCACTACCATTCATTATGATAGAGGAGACTTACTTACATACAATACTTTTAAACAACTCAGTATAAACTTCCTACACCACTTCATAAGAAGTTTGTTTTTTCACAAGCAAACTTTGTTAAAAATTGAGTACAGACTCTGTTAAAAATCAAGCAAGGGTTCAGATATATTGAGAAGTGTCAATGCACTGCAACAGAGATGTCCAACTCTAGGCCTCAAGGGATACAAATATTCCAGGTTTTTAGGAAATTATTGATTGAGTATAAATGAGATCAGGGATTCTCAACAGCCGGGCCTTGGTGGTTCACTTTCTGGGCCATGGTTCAACATAAATGTTTGCTGCCCCTTTGCTGTGAACTGATCACCAACCAGAATTCCATATATATGGAGCTGTGAGGTTATCAGAGTGCCACTGTGCATGCACGCTATGTGCATGTAACAGTCATTTGGTGGGAAGACAGCATGGGACAAGGAACAGGCAAGTCCACACATGGACACCACAGGTAAGTACGTTTAGTGCTACCAGCCACCCACAGATATGTCAACTGACATATTATATATATATATATATATATATATATATATATATATATATATATATATATATATATATATATACATATATACATACATACACACTGTATATTATATATTTATATATATATATATATATCATATATTTATATATTCATCTACCCCCCCCCTGATGACTACCAGGCTCGGACACATCAAGATATAATTTACTGGGCCTTGAGGTCACTTGAGTTGAGAACCACTGAATTAGATTACCAATGCTAAGAGTTTCCTAAATATATATTTTAGTTATACTTAAAAACTACAGTGCAATGCAGGGGTTTGACAAACTTCAAAATCTAGGAACCAGTCCATTATTTAGAAGCCAGAAACATGTGCCCATCCTATTTATATATATTATATATATAATATATGAAATATATATCTATATGCACACACTTATTATATAATGCAATAAAAGTTGAATTTGTATTTCACAGCTGCAAGGCATAGAAGGGATCCAGCTACGCCAAGCTAAATTTTAGGTGTGTTTGATAGCAGCCAGTGGAGAGAAATGTCTTGAGAACTCTAAACCAGGGCAACACAGCGTAATTTTAAAGGTGCCAGTGGCTTCCTGGTTCCTAGGTTTGTCAAGCCCTTGGTCTAACTTGAATAATTGGGGAGTAATCAAAATATTTCACTTACTGGTAGGGTTGCCACCTGTTCCTTAAAATACAGAACACTTATAAGTTACACATGTTGCAGGGTGTGCAGGGAGGAATATGAATATTGCTGTCCAGAAACACAATACATGTTCCTCCTTGCACACCCTGCAGCATGTGTAACTCATAAGTGTCCAGGAAAACATGGCTGAGGTGGCAAACTTTCCATTTCTACAAATATATCTGGCCTGACATTATAAGTGTTATTTTATGTTTTATTTTATGGTTTTTTATTATCAGAGACCAGAATGCGTTGCAGTGTTCGTAACAGAAACAAGATAACTTAGTAATATTTGCCAAAAAACAACAACAGCAAAAAATATGGCCGACCACCAACAAACATTGAAGTGTTATAAATGCTGTTTATATTTCAGTAATATTCAATTGTATGTATACTTTTTCTAATGCTAAATGTGAAACTAAATGATAAAAAACGAATTGTTCTCTTAAATGCTGAGCTAGTTTGTACTGTACTGTAGTTGCACAACTCGCATTGAAAAAATATTAATTTTTCACCTCATATATATTTTAAGGGACAGTCAAGTCAAAATTAATCTTTATGAATCAGAAAGTGCATGCAGATTTTAAGACACTTTCCAATTTAATTCCATTATCAAATTTTGCACAGTATTTAAATTCAAAGCCATGTGGATTATATTAGTGATTTATAAATAAATAGATATAATAAAATTAACTAACAATCATAAATATATTGAAACATCCACTTAATTATTTTGGAATAGATATTCAGTTGTGACACAACCAATAACCAATACGTATCAATTTTTATAGTTACAGCTTACAACAATACACGTATTGGCAACTGTAATTGTTTTACGCTGGCTAATTACAAATTCAAAGTAATCTAATCAGGTGGTATCTGGGAATGCAGTATGGAATCTGTAATTGAATGTTACTTGCTACAAACTATTTCAAAATTGTATTTTAGTTACTTTGTATAGATAATCTTCTTATGTGTAGCACTAGCAAGCATGTCCTCAGGGTGTATGAAGTATACATGCAGCAAATGTAGCTAAAAAAACAATCAAAATCCTACTGGACAAGAAACAATTTTTTCTCTCCTATTACATTTTTTTTCTTGACTGGTAAATTAAACTTTTTCATACACACACAACACATATATATATATATATATATAGGTCTATGAGTATGGCTCTGATGAGCTGAAACACGGCAGACTGGGATGTCTTTGTCAGCACTTCTCTACTGGCTTGCATGTCGTTGTTTTTTAAGTTCAAATAAACTTACATGTTTTTTACTGGAGCTCCGACTGGATAATTTCTTTATATATATATCAGTAGTCTGAGGAAGGGGGATTTTTTTGTCCTCGAAACGTCACAATTTTTCAGTAAATTATTTCACTAAAAAGACCAGCGAGTGCAAGTTTGTTTCTTCTTATATATATATATATATATATATATACACACACATATACACATACAGGGGTCGAGTCCAGTGGGAACGCATGGGAAATTCCCCCCTGCAAAAATAGTCCCTCACACCTTATTTTTTATTTTTATTTTTTTTAAAACAAATAATAATAAAGTATTAATAGTATTATGTGTGCTGCAATAAAAGATGATTCAGATGCTACCCATTAAAGATTACAGGCACCGCTACTGATTGCAGCATCAAGGCAGATTGCACTCTTATACAGCATTCTTGTGCTCCTCCAAAATAGTCTGTGCTTTCTTTAGCCTATTATGCTCCTTTTCCCCTCCCCTTCACCCATCTTAGTGCTGCTGCTTGTTCCCTCCTTGTTTGACTACATCAGGGCCTCGTTTAACTAATATGCTCCTTTTCAACTCCCCTTCACCCCCCTCTCAGTGATGCTGCTGACCCCTCCTTGTCTGACTTCATCTCCACTACTTGATCTCAGTGTGCAATGGAGGGAAACATGCTGGTTAAGAGGTATACTCTGGCTGACACATCCCCACAAACTATCAAGGGGTTATCACAGAGGAAAAATATTGGTAAAGAAGGGGAGGGTGAGGGGGCGATTTCTGGTTGAGAACAGTGTATTCTCTTAGAATAAAGATGGTACTCAGAATCTGTAAAGTTTATTAAATATATTGAAAAAGCCTTTTTATTTTTCACCCATGGAATGCAGCTTTATTCTTTATCAAAAAGATGATTAACCACTTCTTTATTTCACTCTTCTTATTCAGCAACTGTAGGCATTATAGACTCATTTTAATGATCCCTCTAAAACTTTTAATCCCCATGGTGACATGTGTATGTATGTGGGTAATTATATGCATCTCTATGTATGCTTGTGTGGTTGAGTGTGCATGTGAATGTCTATGGGTGTTTGTGTGTCCATGTGAGTCCCTGTGGCTGTCCTGTTTATGTGTGCATGTGGGTGACTTGATGTATGTTTATGTGTGCATGTGTCTGTGGGAGCTTGTGTGTGGATTTCTGTATGTGTTTGTATACATGTGCACATATATGTGTAGATGTCCATGGTTTCTTGTCTGTGGGTTGCTGTTTGTCTGCTTGTGGTACTGGTTTTGTGTATATAAGTGTATATGTGTAAACATGTGGTTTCTTATGTGTGTCTTTTGTATAACTGTGTGTATGTAGGTGCTATGGATGTCTGTGGGTGTCTATAAGTACCTGTGTGTGTATGTGTATATATCTGTGAGTACCTGTATGTGTTTACATGTCTGAGAGTACATGTGTGTGTGTGTTTGCTTCCCAAGCATGGGACTCATCTGTCATTTAGTATGGGAATATGACTGACAGGTATTTTAAGCCATAATTCTGGTCTGAAGTCTCTTATGTACATATAACTTGCAGGTACTTCGACATGATGTTCTGTATTTATTTAGTGAAAATTCAAAGATTTTTTTTGTCTTCCAAACATATTATATTATTTTCCTTCCAACTTTTTGGTTTTGGTGCAAATGTCACAACCTGTGATGTCACTTACTGTAATGTAACATTTACATAATTCATTATGCTAATTATCAAGGCCCAGTATTTTTTTCAAACAAAGGTGGCAACTCTAGCGCCAAGATGTTACTATACACAGTCTTTACTGGAGGGAAATAAACACCAGGGTTTTTTTTTTTTTTGCTGTTCTGTGCACACATGTAAAAGTATATCATTTCTAGAGCTCCCCTTCTGTGCTCCTTCTCCGCCAAGGTGTGCAGGTAAAAATAGGATTTTCTGCAAGTAAATATTTTTGGGCTGGGTGCGCAGAAAGTTTATGGTTAGCAAAAATGACTGCCGACACTCAGGCTATATTCTTGCACCGTGCACAGATTCTGTAGAGAGAAGAGAGTGGAGTTTGCCTTCCCACAGAATGTGGATATTAAGCTACATGTTGGGTAAGCAGCTGTAGGAATTTGCATATAAAGGTGTAGAGGTGGACTGGGCAAGGATGGCTATTTATCAAAGGTCTTGCGGACCTGATCTGACAGTGCGGATCAGGTCCGCAAGACCGCGCTGAATGCGGAGAGCAATATGCTCTCCGTATTCAGCATTGCACCAGCAGCTCACAAGAGCTGCTGGTGCAACGCCGCCCCCTGCAGACTCACGTTCAATCAGCCGCCAGCAGGGGGGTGTCAATCAACCCGATCGTAATCGATCGGGTTGAATTGTGGCGATTCTTGTCCGCCTGCTCAGAGCAGGCGGACAGGGTTATGGAGCAGCGGTCTTTAGACCGCTGCTTCATAACTGCTGTTTATGGCGAGTCTGAAGGCTCGCCAGAAACACAGGCCCACAAGCTCCATACGGAGCTTGATAAATGGGCCTCTATTAGTGAAGATGTGTTGAATTGCAGAGCAGCCCTTGAGCAGAATGTCTTTATAATCCTCAGCTCCGCATGGGAAGTGGCAGGAGGGTAGGTAAGTGCTGAGGAGCCGAGTGAAAAAACATCACAAAATAACACAGAAAATGCGATCCTTCAGTGTGCAACTGTCAGCAATAATACTACTGCTGGCCTCCTGGGAATAGCAGTGTAAGGTAAACCCTTGCTGCATTTACTACACCCAGTGGTCATGCAGTCTAAAACACTATGTTTAAGTAATGTAATTAGTAGTAACAAAAAAATGTTTAAAGTTACTTTTTTGAATTGTTTTTAAAATGTTATTCTTCTTACCCCATACATATTAATTAAAGATGCATTAACTGTATTAAAATAAGTGCATTTTTATTACATTAACAGTGCACTTGTTTGCTAAGTGACCAACTCATATCAGGCACATTACCCTCTAAACAATCATCCCTTGCAATAGTAATTTAGCCCCTTGATTACCGTTTGTTTCTAACAATTAAAGGGTTAATTTGCTACTGCCTCTGTGTTGTGAGAAATATTGTTTGTTTTAATATGTGCCATTTTGTACATTTGTTTGTTTACAGATTGAATTGTAGAGATTTTGAAGTATATTTTTAATTACGAGTTATTTAAAGCAGCTGTCTTATTTCCTATGTGTTTTGTTTCCCTTTTTGTTTTTAAAAATATCAAATATAAAATTGTTAAGGTGGCAGAGTTACAGCACCTGGGCCACTGGGTTGTACATGTCCCCTGGGTCAAAAGTTGCCAGTTCTCCTTAACATAAATAGAAAGCTGTTAGAGAAAGCTTTCAGCTGATACTACTACACATTATATTAAAGGGACAGTATACACTCATTTTCATTTAACTGCATGTAATAGACACTACTATAAAGAATATAATGCCCAGATACTGATATAGAAATCCAGTGTACAACCTATTAAAAACTTACTTAGAAGCACTTTTAATGAGATAAGCCTGGGACACCCCTTCATATGAAAAGACCCATTATACAAACAGAAGCAGTCTGACGTCTGTGTACATCAGTATACATCTAAAACTTTGGGGCTTGGTTAGGAGTCAGCACAATGTTTTTTAAAAATAAGCAAAACTATAAATTTTTACTAAAACACACCCAGATGGACTATATAAATGAAGTATCTACAAAACATTTATGCAAAGAAAAATCTAGTGTAGAATGCCCCTTTAAGTTAGTAATGAAAGAAGCTCTGGTATGTTGTCCTTTTAGGTGGTGGATGGAACATCACTGACTACTGCCGGTGATTACTTCCTGTGCTCAGGGTATAGTGCTGCTATGTGGACGGCTTCTGTAGTGAGAGGGGGCAAAGTATGATGGGTTCCCACAGATATTAAGCATATTGTATAAGCATTGGTGTGTTGTATATGGATAGCAATATATATCAAGTTGTGATCGGGCTAAATCAATAATTTCTCATTTTGTAATTATTCTGATAACAGCTTGATATACTTTTTTATTGATATATACAGCAGTCTGTGTGTGTGTGTGTGTGTGTGGGGGGGCTTCATCTGCAATTCCACTGCCATTATTATAGGATAGTACTGCAAGAATTGTGGTAATATATTTCCCCTAGTAGGTGAGGGATGGGTCATAAGAATGCTGCAGCTGGTGAAAGTGATGCACTCCATTGTCAGAATGTTTTAAGCAAGACTTTGGAGCCTATTTATTAATGTGCCAGCAGACATGATACGATGTGGTGTTTCATGTCCGCCGCACATTGATAAATGCCAACAGCATACGCTGTCGGCATTTACCATTGCACAAGCAGTTCTTGTGAACTGCTTGTGCAATGCCACCCCCTGCAGATTGGCTGCTAGCAGGGGTGCCAATCAGCCCGATCGTATAGGATCGTGCAGATTGATGACCGCAGCCTCAGAGGCAGCGGACAAGTTATGGAGCAGTGGTCTTTAGACCGCTGCTTCATAACTGCTGTTTCCGGCGAGCCAAAAGGCTCACGCGGAAACAGGGGCATCAAGCTCCTTTCGGAGCTTAAAATTCGGCCCCTTTTGTGTATGTTATCTATGTGTTTATGTGTCTGTGTATGTATGACGTGTGTTCTCAGTTGCATGCTATTTGTATATATATATTGTGTGTGTATAAAGTCTTATTCTTGCAATATCCACCACCCTACCCTTCCAAGTGATGTTATGGTTGGTGAACAGAGACACATCACAGAGTGAGCCAACTGGTGCTGGGGACTGAAGGATCAGTACCAGCAGAAGTGACAGGCAGTGAGCTGAGCAGGACTCTTCAGAGCGGCACTGTATGTCTGATTACACTGTGCAGTTATCCAAATGTGTTTTATTATCATAAGGAGTATGCACTAACAATGCAAGATCATGTAGTGGAAACACGTGTGATTTGATTTTTATTTTAGTTTTTAGTTGTTTTTTTTTTTTTACTTTTTACTTTTTGGGAGATTGAGAAACATAGAGAGGGAACAAAAACACAAACACAATTAAAATGTTGGTGGACGGATTACACAAATAAATAAGACAGAAACAAACAAGAAAGGGGAAAAACACACAATGGGGTAGAGAGTGTAACATGTAAATGGAGAAAAAAATGCAAGGGGGGGGGTGGATGAGCCAGAATGGTAAAGAGAATGACATAAAAGAGGATAATAAGAATTAGAATGACACACACTCAAAAGGTTTAAATACATAATACTATGTAGTACTGACACTGATCCAACCAGCATTGGTGTGTGTGTTTGAGAGAGTATATTTATATATGTGTGTGTGAATGCATATGTGTAAGAAACAGAGGGATAGATTACAAGTGGAGCGCTAAATTATCACCCTCCTGCAAACAGGCGAGTGGCTGGTTATTACTACCGCAAGCTCTCTGGTTAATTTTCTAACAGTGCCCCAAATGCCCTCAAAATAGAGGTCATTAGAGTTTTTTTATTAAAAAAATTCTAGCATTTTTTTTAAATATAGAAAAAAAAAAACTGTACTAGGCAGTTTGGGGCTTTAAAATTGGTGGCAGTGGGGTGTTAGAAAAAAAAAACAGCACTGAAAACTGTGCGTTCTTATAGACTGCAATGTATATATAAATGTTTATGACTATATACATATATATGACAGCATCAGAACGAGGCTCCCATAGGAGCCTATGGAAGCACGCTCTCATGAGCGCAATGCTTCCTTGCCGTGTTCGCATTGCAATTTACTTGTAATACCAGTCCATAATTATATATATATATATATGTGTGTGTGTGTTTGTATACGTGTGTATGTTTAATTGTGTGTGTAGTGGCCACTTACAACTCTAGCAGTACATACTACTATTTTTTAAAATGGGATAGACTCCTCACGTGCTTATAAATAATGAACTTTATGCCGTCAGTCAGCCACCTTATTACATCCCTATGTACTTTAGGAAGCAGCCACCCCACCTTGGTGCCTCTTCTTCCCTCTGTCTAGAAGTGTCACATTACCAGAGCGCTGGACAAGGAGCTCTCTCGGGGACAAACCAGCACTGCATGCAGTCAGGGACACATATACACAGGAGTAGCAGACTTCAGTAAAACAAAATGTATATACAATATTTATTTATATATATCGAGAAATACAACAAAACATAACTCACCATGATTTCGATTGCTGCTAGCAACACCGCTGGCTGTCAAACTCCAGAGTAAAACTTGGAACCACAGGCAGCCCCTTAGATCCATAACCACTTTGTATTCGTGTTCATTAAAAAGCAGATTAAAACCCAATCTTATAGCAGTAGATACAAAAAGTAATCCTGAAAGTTTCTTCAGTGAGTGCTGCACCCCTGGTGCTAGGTCTGCCTTAGAGCCAGCCAGGCTCCCTGCATTCCTTTGGGCACCGTTTGCTGGCTGCACACAAGTCTGACTCACTTCTGCAAGTCCTGGGGAAACAGGAAATCTTCAACTTCACAAACAGCTGTGCTGGGCCTCTCTACTTCTTTCTTCCTTTTTTTTTTTTTTTTTTTTTGTTAAAAACCTCACCCATTTGCTGTCAATCATATGATAAAAGCCAGCCCCTCTTTCTCTCACATTACATCCCCTTTGCACTGTACTTTTCCTGTGGCTTTGTTTTGCTGTAATATCCTGTTGTAAAAAAGCACTGTAACTGTAGTATTGTATATACACTTCTGGCTGATGTGTGATTGACACTGCCTTAAATAATAATTACCACGCGTGCTGCCTATATTTTTACCTTGGGATTAAAAACGGAAATTCTGTAACCTATAAAAAATGTTTAAGAAATCTAATTTTTCCTCTCCATTTGCTATTGCAACACTAATAAACTTTGTTGCACTGTAAAAACGCTATGCATACTGTTTTGTGCATTAAATAAAACCAGTATTTAAAGGGACATAATCAAGTCTTACAAAAAGAAGTGTGGGAACTCACCAAGACACCAAGATTTCCACTGCACCTCATAATTAATAGTGTTTTATACACAGACACACAAACAAAACAGTCTCTTACATACACATACAGATACTTTCTAACACACACACACAGAAAAACACTCTCTCACATAAGCTCTCTCACACACACAGATACGCTATCTCTCTCTTTCAAACAAACACGGCGAAACACACTTTCTCCCCCAGACACAGAAACACTCTCTCTCCCACACACAGAGAAATACTCTCTCACACAGATACACTCTCTCTCTCCCTCACACACACACACACACACAGAAACACACTCTCACACACATGCACACACAAAAATATTTTCTCTCACACACACTCACTCAGATACACTCACACACACTCACTCAGATACACTCTGGGCAAGATTACAAGTGAGGCGCAAATGTTTTTGCGCTAGCGATAACGTGTTTCCGCAAGCATTTTTGATTCCGCTGATATTACAAGTGGGGAGAAATTGCGATTGCACTAGTGCAATTGCCTTTTACGCTTCAGTGCTTTCCGTGATCTCATAGCTGTGGTTAACTATTTTCCGAAACAAAAAAGTTGCACAAAACACTTCAAAAATGCATTACTAAGTACACTTACACTCATATTAACACTGTCTAATAAAAATGATTTAAAACAAATATTGCACAAAAAAAGTTATAAGGGCTCAAAGATTGGAGATTTTGGGTGTTAGACAAAAAAGGCAGGCAAATGGCTTTAACATTGAAACACATACAGTACATTGCTAAATATCTATTTGTGTGTGTATATATATATATATATATATATATATATATATATATATATTTATATATATATATATATATATATACAGTACATGTGTACATATATATTAATGTATTTATATGTGTGTATATATGTACTTACAGTCATATATACAAATATAAAAACATTAATATATATGTACACATATATAAATATATAAGTGCATTATATCCCTTTGCAATATTCATATTTAATAAATAATTTAACTATGTGTTTACTTTAAATATTTTACATTTGTTAATATGAATATGCTATGTTGTATGTGCGATGGGTGTTTTTTCTTTTTTCTATAATTCTTTTCTCCACATTGACTTTTATTGGGAATGCGAAAAGGCTATGGAGTTTGTGCGCTCTAGGGTGTTAGGTTTTTTCACACTTTTTTTCTTCATTAATCTCTATGGCAAAATATATGCATGTACAAGTGAAAACTTAAGTTAGGTTTTTCATGGTATTTTGGTTAACCCTAGTGCAAAATACATTTTTTTTGGAACTTGTAATACCAGCGCAACCCAAATAGAGCAAAGAACCTTAAAGTTAGGGGCGTTTCCCTTAAAAAACAAATACTGCACCACTTGTAATCTAGCCCTTTGTCTCTTACACATTGACCTCACATCTAGGCATTTCAAGTACATAATAAGAAAAACACAGACACAGGAATGGGTGAAAAAAGGCCGCAGCCCGCATTTATTAAATTAAATTAAATGAAGTTAAAATTTTAGAACAACTAAACTTCACTTAAAAGTGCTTGCCCCACTCCACATCACGTGCTTCCACTGGCACTCTGCCAGGCACGCCCACAGCCATAACCTCTACCCATACATGAGGAGGTACCCGCAATAATTAGTTAAACTTTAAGGCTAGCACCCCGCAACTGCTGCGACAACCACAAAAAATAGGGAGGGAGGGACGCTTCTTCTTTACAGGTTACTCTCCGGCCTCCAAGACGAAAGTGAGCAATGGCTCACTAGGACACGCCCCTTAGCCTAGAGTGAGGTCACATGACCCCTCCCCAATAGACATTCGTCTGTGGTTCCATTGACCTCACATCTAGGCATTTCAAGTACATAGGCCTAGATTTGGAGTTCGGCGGTAGCCGTCAAAACCAGCGTTAGAGGCTCCTAACGCTGGTTTTGGCCACACGCTGGTATTTGGAGTCAGTGATTAAAGGGTCTAACGCTCACTTTTCAGCCGCGACTTTTCCATACCGCAGATCCCCCTACGCCATTTGCGTAGCCTATCTTTTCAATGGGATCTTTCTAACGCCGGTATTTAGAGTCGTTTCTGAAGTGAGCGTTAGAGCTCTAACGCCAAAATTCCAGCCGCCTGAAAATAGCAGGAGTTAAGAGCTTTCTGGCTAACGCCGGTTTATAAAGCTCTTAACTACTGTACCCTAAAGTACACTAACACCCATAAACTACCTATGTACCCCTAAACCGAGCTCCCCCCACATCGCCGCCACTCGATTTAAATTTTTAACCCCTAATCTGCCGACCGCCACCTACGTTATACTTATGTACCCATAATCTGCTGCCCCTAACCCCGCCGACCCCTATATTATATTTCTTAACCCCTAACTTGCCCCCCACAACGTCGCCGCAAGCTACTTAAAATAATTAACCCCTAATCTTCCGACCGCAAATCGCCGCCACCTACGTTATCCCTATGTACCCCTAATCTGCTACCCCTAACATCGCCGACCCCTATATTATATTTATTAACCCCTAATCTGCCCCCCTCAACGTCGCCGACACCTGCCTACACTTATTAACCCCTAATCTGCCGAGCGGACCTGAGCGCTACTATAATAAAGTTATGAACCCCTAACCCGCCTCACTAACCCTATCATAAATAGTATTAACCCCTAATCTGCCCTCCCTAACATCGCCGACACCTAACTTCAATTATTAACCCCTAATCTGCCGACCGGAGCTCACCGCTATTCTAATAAATGTATTAACCCCTAAAGCTAAGTCTAACCCTAACACTAACACCCCCCTAAGTTAAATATAATTTACATCTAACGAAATAAATTAACTCTTATTAAATAAATGATTCCTATTTAAAGCTAAATACTTACCTGTAAAATACATCCTAATATAGCTACAATATAAATTATAATTATATTATAGCTATTTTAGGATTAATATTTATTTTACAGGTAACTTTGTAATTATTTTAACCAGGTACAATAGCTATTAAATAGTTAAGAACTATTTAATAGTTACCTAGTTAAAATAATAACAAAATTACCTGTAAAATAAGTCCTAACCTAAGATATAATTAAACCTAACACTACCCTATCAATAAAATAATTAAATAAACTACCTACAATTACCTACAATTAACCTAACACTACACTATCAATAAATTAATTAAATACAATTCCTACAAATAAATACAATTAAATAAACTAGCTAAAGTACAAAAAATAAAAAAGATCTAAGTTACAGAAAATAAAAAAATATTTACAAACATAATAAAAATATTACAACAATTTTAAACTAATTACACCTACTCTAAGCCCCCTAATAAAATAACAAAGCCCCCCAAAATAAAAAATTCCCTACCCTATTCTAAATTAAAAAAGTTACAAGCTCTTTTACCTTACCAGCCCTGAACAGGGCCCTTTGCGGGGCATGCCCCAAGAATTTCAGCTCTTTTGCCTGTAAAAGAATAAATACAATACCCCCCCCCCCAACATTACAACCCACCACCCACATACCCCTAATCTAACCCAAACCCCCCTTAAATAAACCTAACACTAAGCCCCTGAAGATCTTCCTACCTTGTCTTCACCATACCAGGTTCACCGATCCGTCCTGAAGAGCTCCTCCGATGTCCTGATCCAAGCCCAAGCGGGGGCTGAAGAGGTCCATGATCCGGTCAAAGTCTTCATCCAAGCGGGGCAGAAGAGGATCTTCCATCCGATTGAAGTCATCATCCAGGCGGCATCTTCGATCTTCTTCCATCCGGAGCGAAGCGGCAGGATCCTGAAGACATCCAGCGCGGAACATCCATCCGGACCTGAAGACTGAACGACGAATGACTGTTCCTTTAAGGGACGTCATCCAAGATGGCGTCCCTCGAATTCCGATTGGCTGATAGGATTCTATCAGCCAATCGGAATTAAGGTAGGAATTTTCTGATTGGCTGATGGAATCAGCCAATCAGAATCAAGTTCAATCCGATTGGCTGATCCAATCAGCCAATCAGATTGAGCTCGCATTCTATTGGCTGTTCCGATCAGCCAATAGAATGCGAGCTCAATCTGATTGGCTGATTGGATCGGCCAATCGGATTGAACTAGATTCTGATTGGCTGATTCCATCAGCCAATCAGAAAATTCCTACCTTAATTCCGATTGGCTGATAGAATCCTATCAGCCAATCGGAATTCGAGGGACGCCATCTTGGATGACATCCCTTAAAGGAACAGTCATTCGTCGTTCAGTCGTCGGTCCGGATGGATGTTCCGCGCTGGATGTCTTCAGGATCCTGCCGCTTCGCTCCGGATGGAAGAAGATCGAAGATGCCGCCTGGATGATGACTTCAATCGGATGGAAGATCCTCTTCTGCCCCGCTTGGATGAAGACTTTGACCGGATCATGGACCTCTTCAGCCCCCGCTTGGGCTTGGATCAGGACATCGGAGGAGCTCTTCAGGACGGATCGGTGAACCTGGTATGGTGAAGACAAGGTAGGAAGATCTTCAGGGGCTTAGTGTTAGGTTTATTTAAGGGGGGTTTGGGTTAGATTAGGGGTATGTGGGTGGTGGGTTGTAATGTTGGGGGGGGGGGGTATTGTATTTATTCTTTTACAGGCAAAAGAGCTGAAATTCTTGGGGCATGCCCCGCAAAGGGCCCTGTTCAGGGCTGGTAAGTTAAAAGAGCTTGTAACTTTTTTAATTTAGAATAGGGTAGGGAATTTTTTATTTTGGGGGGCTTTGTTATTTTATTAGGGGGCTTAGAGTAGGTGTAATTAGTTTAACATTGTTGTAATATTTTTATTATGTTTGTAAATATTTTTTTATTTTCTGTAACTTAGATCTTTTTTATTTTTTGTACTTTAGCTAGTTTATTTAATTGTATTTATTTGTAGGAATTGTATTTAATTAATTTATTGATAGTGTAGTGTTAGGTTAATTGTAGGTAATTGTAGGTAGTTTATTTAATTATTTTATTGATAGGGTAGTGTTAGGTTTAATTATATCTTAGGTTAGGACTTATTTTACAGGTAATTTTGTTATTATTTTAACTAGGTAACTATTAAATAGTTCTTAACTATTTAATAGCTATTGTACCTGGTTAAAATAATTACAAAGTTACCTGTAAAATAAATATTAATCCTATAATAGCTATAATATAATTATAATTTATATTGTAGCTATATTAGGATGTATTTTACAGGTAAGTATTTAGCTTTAAATAGGAATCATTTATTTAATAAGAGTTAATTTATTTAGTTAGATAAAAATTATATTTAACTTAGGGGGGTGTTAGTGTTAGGGTTAGACTTAGCTTTAGGGGTTAATACATTTATTAGAATAGCTGTGAGCTCCGGTCGGCAGATTAGGGGTTAATAATTGAAGTTAGGTGTCGGCGATGTTAGGGAGGGCAGATTAGGGGTTAATACTATTTATGATAGGGTTAGTGAGGCGGATTAGGGGTTAATAACTTTATTATAGTAGCGCTCAGGTCCGCTCGGCAGATTAGGGGTTAATAATTGAAGTTAGGTGTCGGCGATGTTAGGGAGGGCAGATTAGGGGTTAATACTATTTATGATAGGGTTAGTGAGGCGGATTAGGGGTTAATAACTTTATTATAGTAGCGCTCAGGTCCGCTCGGCAGATTAGGGGTTAATAATTGAAGTTAGGTGTCGGCGATGTTAGGGAGGGCAGATTAGGGGTTAATACTATTTATGATAGGGTTAGTGAGGCGGATTAGGGGTTAATAACTTTATTATAGTAGCGCTCAGGTCCGCTCGGCAGATTAGGGGTTAATAAATATAATATAGGGGTCGGCGATGTTAGGGCAGCAGATTAGGGGTACATAGGGATAACGTAGGTTGCGGCGGTTTACGGAGCGGCAGATTAGGGGTTTAAAAAAATATGCAGGGGTCAGCGATAGCGGGGGCGGCAGATTAGGGGTTAATAAGTGTAAGGTTAGGGGTGTTTAGACTCGGGGTACATGTTAGAGTGTTAGGTGCAGACGTAGGAAGTGTTTCCCCATAGGAAACAATGGGGCTGCGTTAGGAGCTGAACGCTGCTTTTTTGCAGGTGTTAGGTTTTTTTTCAGCTCAAACAGCCCCATTGTTTCCTATGGGGGAATCGTGCACGAGCACGTTTTTGAGGCCGGCCGCGTCCGTAAGCAACTCTGGTATCGAGAGTTGCATTTGCGGTAAAAATGCTCTACGCTCCTTTTTTGGAGCCTAACGCAGCATTTGATTAAACTCTCGATACCAGAGTTAATTTTATGGTGCAGCCAGAAAAAAGCCAGCGGAGCGTTAACAGCCCTTTTACCGCCGAACTCCAAATCTAGGCCATAATAAGAAAGACACAGACACAGGAATGGGTGAAAAAAGGCAGCAGCCCGCATTTATTAAATTAAATTAAATGAAGTTAAAACTTTAGAACAACTAAACTTCACTTAAAAGTGCTTGCCCCGTTTTGCCAGGCACGCCCACAGCCATAACCTCTCCCCATACATGAGGAGGTACCCGCAATAATTAGTTAAACTTTAAGGCTAGCACCCCGCCACTGCTCGAACTACCTTCGAGCACAGACCCACAGGACTAAGGCTTTTTTCACCCCTTCGCTAAGGCTAAAATTAAACAGGTGGAGCCCTATTTCGTTAAGGTGCACACCATTCTTAAGGAAGAAACATTTACCTGATTCCCCTTCAAATTCAACGTGACGAATACCAAAACCGCCCACCCTGGACACAAAGCTAGTAATCATTCTATTTACCTTCTTTCGAGAAGAATCCAACCTCTTGACATCCCAAGCCGACCTCCAACATAAACGGCATTCAATGTCAGACCAAACAATTATAATTTGTGGAAACAACTCCTTTAACCTACCCACGTCACATTTTATTATATCAAAACTCTTTTTGGGCCATAAAACCCAAGTCATTCCCTCCAGCATGAATGACTAAAATATCAGGAGGATGAAATAACCTTGCCTTGCTGACAACCTTTCCCAAAACCTGCTCCCACTTCATACCCCGAATCCCAAACCATTTAATCAAAACTTGATTGGACGGACAGTTAAGTTGAGTCCCTGAGTCTTTCACAGAAGCTGCTTTTATCGCCCAATATACATATGAATGTCCAACAATCCAGCAGTGAAGCGGACCTGCTAAAAATCAAAAATAATATAACACTAAATCAGGCCTAATATATAAATTAAAACAGTCAGATTTCCATCTCCCAATCTTTTTAACCACACTATTACTCAGACCCAAACTCCTTGCTTCCTTTGCCGCACCAATCCTGAAAGAGTGACAACCAAAATCTCTCCCATCCACACCAATCACTTTCAAATCTTTTTTTCATAACAGACTCGAATTGGAAATGAGACAGGGATGATCCATCTTCATGAACCAAAAGGGGAACACTCACAATACCATCACGAACAAATAAAAACTCCCTAACTGCCGTAACAGGGCAGCATACCCCTCTATCTCTGATAATCTCGGATAAATTCACCCAAAAACCTTTACCCAACTGATCAGTTTTTGACTTTCTTAGTCATAAAAGGACTTCCTGAGGATTCACCACCACGTCCTCACGGCTCAAACCACCATAACTCCAACGATTCGCCGCTACCAATTCAGAAACTCGGAAAGCCCCAAAAAAACTAGAAAAAAAGTTTGCACAAAATAATAAAACCTCAAATCTCGAAAAACAAACCTCAGGAAGAGCACCCACTAACCTCTCCAGCACTGAAAAAACCAAGGGGCGTCTTCTATCAACCGATACTATACCCCGGACCAGACTTCTAACTGCCATTCGAATACAAATTTTTTTTGTTAAATCAACCCACCCCAAAAGTTTGAACAAAAAGGATAGAGCGGCCATATTACGCTTTACCATCGATCTTGACACTTTTTTCTCCTTCCACTCTTCAATTCAATCCAGCAAAATATTAACGTTATCAACAGAACCATTCACAGAAGCCAATCTATTGAGCCACTTGACCCAAACTGACACATAGGCCCCCCAAGTACCGCGAGCTAAAGCTCCCCTCACTAACTTCAACAATCAAGGAAGCTCAGATTCCACATTTCGTCCGGGCAAGGAGATCCAATTCACTCCGCATTGGGTACTGCTTCCCAGAATCTCTGCCACTGAAAACGAGAAAGAGCGTCAGCCCCCACATTCTCCTTTCCAGGTACATGAACAGCCCTAAAAAACATATTATGCTTCAGGCATTCAAAAACAAACATTCTGAGCAAACCCACCACCGGCTTAGAACTGGATGACAAACGGTTAATGGCGAAAACCACCCCCATATTATCGGAATGAAAACAACTTTTCTGTTCTCAAATTCAAAACCCCAAACTTTTAAAGCCACTACCAGCGGAAATAATTCCAAAAATACAAGTTTTTTTGTCAAACCATAAACTGCCCATGTCTGAGGCCACGGGCCTGCGCACCATTTACGCCCAAACAACGCACCAAAACCGTGAGCACCTGAAGCATCAGTAAAAAGATGTAACTCACTTTTCAAAATCTCAGCAGTTTGAATTAAAGACCTTCCATTGAAATCTTTCAGGAAAGATTTCCAGAATTTCAAATCTCCCCTCAACTGTAAATAAATGTGAATTCTAAAGTGAGGGATCTTCACCCCGACAGTAGCTAATGACAACCTCCTACAAAATATTCTGCCCACTGGAATAATCTTACAAGCAACATTCAGTTTTCCTACCAGGGACTGAATTTCTCTTAAGGACAATTTTTTCCTAACCAAGGCCCCATCGATCATGCAAACTAAATCCCTAATATTATCATCAGGAAATCTGCATTCCATCAGTACTGAATCAATACAAATACCTAGGAAATTAATGACAGAGGAAGGACCCTCTGTTTTATCGACGGCAACAGGAATACCAAAATCTCTGGCTACCGAAAAAAAAGAATCCATGAGGATTTGACATGCATCCTGCCATGGAGGACCAACAAATAGGAAGTCATCCAAATAATGGATAACCGATGACAGCCCCGAAATCTGCTTGACTACCCATTCAACAAAACAGCTGAACTTCTCAAAGAAGGAACAAGAGATAGAGCAGCCCATAGGCAAACATAAGTCTACAAAAAAGGAACCATTGAAAAAACAGCCCAACAAATGTGGCATGAAGGGTGGACAGGGAGAAGCCTGAACGCGGATTCAATATCCACCTTACCCAACAAAGCATTACACCCAGAGCTTTGGATTACTGACCAAATCCAAAGCTCTGTCAAAAGAAGCATATCTGACAGCAGATATCTCAGGATCAATACCATCGTTTACTGAAAAACCTTTCGGAAAAGACAAATGATGAATTAACCTGAACTGATTCAGGACCTTCTTGGGAACCACCACCAAAGGAGATACCCTCAAATTCTCAAACGGGGGGTCAGCGAAAGGACCCGCCATTCTTCCCAAGGAAACTTCCTTTTGGATTTTTTCAGCCACAACATCAGGAAAATCAACCGCAGACTTTAAGTTACCTGAAAAAACAGATTCGATACCATCAATAAAGGGGATGCGAAAACCATCACTAAAACCATTAAGCAATAATTCCACATCCACCGCCTTACCCCGGCGTTTACCGTACAATTTTAACCAAGGCGCCATCCTTCCTACTCTCACTGGAGTCTTGGCTCTGAACAACACCATCTCCTTTCAAGAAGGATTTTGCTTTTTTAAAACACTTGGAACCAGAATGGATTCTGCCGCAAAAGGAGCACTCGTGCTTGTATTTACAAGAGGTGCCAAACTTGCATGCCCCTTCGTTAAATTAAAAACAAAGCCCTTTTCTAAGGGCCACTGCTGGCGATGCTGGGGAGGGGACACTGCTTCCACCCCCAGCTGCTCGAAAGGGCTGACCCGACCTTAAAGGAGTCATAAGTTTCAGCCAAATCCCCTATCATCCCACCTCATTTCGGGACGAACCACCATACGTTGACGAAATTGCTCATATTTCCCCCATGCGAGCCCGCCATACGTATGGCAAGTGCCAGCAATCTCGTCCAAGTAACAAAACAGGGAAGAGCAAACCTCCAGGTTCTTTTCCCCCACTTCACTGGCTAAAATGCAAAATGCTTTTGACCAATTAGACAAGGTCTTAGGCAGTTTACTGAACCTTCTCTTCCGCTCCTCCTCTTCTTTTTTAAGAGATTCACCTTTTGAATCCTCTTTAATATCAAAAAATTGATCGACCGGTAGAAGTGAAAAAATTTCCACAAACTCCCTTCTCCAAATTATTTCTTTTACCTCTTTAGATAAATGTATACCCAAAGGACCAACTGTCATGTCATGATTAACCTGCCCCCAGCCCCCTTCAATAAATTATGCCCCCAGCCTCCCTGTAATAAATTATACCCCAGTCCCCCTGTAAGAGAGTTTGCCCCCAGCCCTCTTCAATAAATTATGCCCCCAGTCCCCCTATAATAAATTATGCCCCAGATCCCTATAGTAAGAAATGATGCCCCCAGCTCCCTGTAAAAAAAATATGCCCAGCCTCCCTGTAATGCCCCAAGTCCCCTGTAAGAAATTATGCCCCAGCCCTCCTGCAAGAATTTATTCCCCCAGCCCCCCTGCAAGAAATGATGCCCCCAGCCCCTGTAAGAAATTATTTCCCCAGACCCTCTGCAATAAATGATGCCCCCAGCCCCCTTGTAATGAATTATGCTCCCCATCCCCCTGTAAGAAATTATCTCCCCAGCCCCCCTGAAATAAATGACCCCCCAGCCCCCTGCAATAAATGATGCCCCAGCTACTCCGTAATAAATGATGCCCCAGCGTCCCTGCAAGAAATTATTTCCCCATCCCCCCTGTGAGAAATGATGCCCCCTGCAATAAATGATGCCCCCAGCCTCCCTGTAATAATTTATACCCCCAGCCCCCTTGTAATAAATCAAGCCCCCAGCCCCCTTTCAATAACTTATGCCCCCAGCTCCCTGTAAGAAATTATGCCTCCAGCCCCCCTGTAAGATATTTTGCCCCCAGCACCCCTTCAATAGTTTATGCCCCCAGCTCCCCTGTAATAAATTATGCCCCCAGACCCCCATTGTAAGAAATGATGCCCCAGACCCCCTGTAAGAGAATTATCCCCCAGACCCCTGTAAGAAATTTTGCCCCAGCACCCCTGTAATGCCCCCACCCCCTGTAAGAAATTATGCCAGCAGCCCCCTGTAAGAAATTATGCCCCCAGTAAGAAATGATTTCCCCAGCACCCCTGTAAGAAATGATGCCCCCAGTCCCCCTGTAAGGAATTATGCCCCCTAGGCCCCACCCCCTAAAATAAATTATTTCCCCACCCCCCTGTAAGAAATTATGCTCCCAGCCCCCCCTGTAAAAAAATATTTCCCCAGCCCCCCTGCAATAAATGGTGCCCCAGCCCCCTGCAATAAATGATGCCCCCAGTCCCCCTGTAATAAATTATGCCCCATCCCCTGTAATAAATGATGCCCCCCAGCAATACATAATTCCCTCAGCCATAATTATATTTTGCCCCAGCACCCCTTCAATAAATTATGCCCTCAGTTCCCCTGTAATAAATTATGCCCCCAGAACCCCATTGTAAGAAATGATGCCCCCAGACCCCCTGTAAAAGAATTTTCCCCCAGACCCCCTGTAAGAAATTATGCTCCAGCACCCCTGTAATGCCCCCAGTCCCCATGTAAGAAATTATTCCCCAGCAAGAAATGATTTTTCCAGCCCCCTGTAAGAAATGATGCCCACAGCCCCCCTGTAATGATTTATGCCTCCCACCTCTATAATAAATTATTTCCCCAGCCCCCCTGTAAGAAATAATGCCCCCAGCCCCCCTGTAAGAAATTATTTCCCCAGCCCCCTGCAATAAATGATGACCCCAGCCCCGCTAGAATAAAATTATGCCCCCAGCTATAAATGATGCCCCCAGCCCCCTGCAATAAATTATGTCCCAGCCCCCCTGTAATAAATTATGCCCCCAGCCCCCCAGCAATAAATTATTCCCCAAGCCCCCTGCAATAAAATGATGCCCCCAGCCATACATGATGCTCTCAGCCCCCCTGCAATAAAATGATGAACAGCCTGATGCAATAAACTGATGCCACCAGGACTCCTGCAATAAAATGAAGCTCCCAGCAATAAAATGATACCCCTAGCCCCCTGCAATAAAATTATGCCCCAGCCCCCATTGCAATAAATGATGCCCCCAGCCCCCTGCAATAAATTATGCCCCCTGCAATACAATTATGCCCCAGCCCCTGCTATAAATGATGCTTCCAGCCCCCCTGCAATAAATGATGCCCCCAGCAATAAAATGATGCCTCCAGCCCCCTGCAGAAAAATTATGCCCCCATGCCATTGCAATAAAATGATGCCCCCAGAATCCCTGCAATGAAATGAAGCTCCCAGCAATAAAATGATACCCACAGTCCCCCTGCAATAAAATTATGCCCCAGTCCCCCTGCAATAAATGATGCCCCCAGCCCCCTGCAATAAAATGATGCCCCAGCCCCCTGCAATAAATGATGCCCCCAGCCCCCTGCAATAAATGATGCCCCCAGCAATAAAACGATACCCTCAGCCCCCCTGCAATAAAATAATGTCCCCAGCTCCCTGCAATAAATCATGCCCCCTGCAATAAAATAATGCCCCAGCTCCCCTGCAATAAAATGATGCCACAGCCCCCTGCAATAAATTATGCACCCAGCCCCCCTGCAATAAATTATTCTCCAGCAATAAAATGATGCCCCCAGCCCCCCTGCAATAAAATTATGCCCCCAGCCCCTGCAATAAATGATGCACCCAGCCTACCTGCAATAAAATGATGCCTCCAGCAATATTATATATGATACCCTTAGCCCCCCTGCAATAAAATGATGCCTGCAGCCCCCATGCAATAAAATGATGTCCCAGCCCCCCTGCAATAAAATGATGCCCCCAGGAGTAAAATTATGCCGCCAGCCCCCTGCAATAAATGATGCACCCAGCCCCCCTGCAATAAAATGATGCACCCAGCCCCCCTGCAATAAAATGATGCCCCCAGCAATAAAATGATACTCTTAGCCCCCCTACAATAAAATGATGCCCGCAGCCCCATGCATTAAAATGATGCCCCAGCCTCCCTGCAATAAAATTATGCTTCCAGCCCCCATGCAATAAAATGATGCGCCCAGGAATAAAATGATGCCCCACGCCCCCCTGCAATAAAATGATGCCCCCAGCCCTCTGCCCCTGTAAACTCTGTGATTAGCCTTCAGAGAGAAAAAAAAACTTTAACTTACCATCCATCCTTCCGACGGTGAACTCCTCTTTCAGCTTTAGATCCTCGCGCAGTGGATGGGAGGGTGATGCGCGCAATGTCACTCCTAAAGCATTAGGCAACTTAGGCGGTCGCAAGGCCTTTAGCCACCGCCTAATTTGCCTAATTAAAGAGCCGCCTCTGTGCACTGGTATTACACAGCGGAGCTAAGCGATATTTAGCGCTCCACTTGTAATCTGGCCCACAATGGGGTAGAGAGTGTAACATGGAAACGCTGCTACAAGGGGGAGAGCCAGAATGGGAAAGAGAACTACATAAAAGGGGAAAATAAGAATTGGAGTAAGACACACGCTCAAAGGGATTTTGGCCTGATAACATGCACACAAGTTGACACAAAGGGGTTTGAATGGACAGTAAAATCAAAATTAAGCTTTAATGATTCAGATAGAGCATGCAATTTTAAACAACTTTACAATATAGTTATGTTATTAAATTAGCTTTGTTCTCTTGTTATCTTTTATTGAAGAATAAAACTAGGTATGCTCATAAGAGCTCAGGAGTGTGCACATGTCTTTAGTACTCTAACGGCTAGATTTAGAGTTTTGTCGGTAATGACCCGAAAAGCTAAAGCTGGCTTTTTTCTGGCCGCACCATAAAAATAACTCTGGTATTGAGAGTCCACATAAAGGCTGCGTTAGGCTCCAAAAAAGGAGCGTAGAGCATATTTAACGCAACTTCAACTCTCGATACCAGAGTTGCTTACGCAAGCGGCCAGCCTCAAAAACGTGCTCGTGCACGATTCCCCCATAGGAAACAATGGGGCTGTTTGAGCTGAAAAAAAACCTAACACCTGCAAAAAAGCCGCGTTCAGCTCCTAATGCAGCACCATTGTTTCCTATGGGGAAACACTTCCTACGTCTGCACCTAACACTCTAACATGTAACCCGAGTCTAAACACCCCTAACCTTACACTTATTAACCCCTAATCTGCCGCCCCCGCTATCTCTGACCCCTGCATATTATTATTAACCCCTAATCTGCCGCTTCGTAAACCGCCGCTACTTACATTATCCCTATGTACCCCTAATCTGCTGCCCCTAACACCGCCGACCCCTATATTATATTTATTAACCCCTAATCTGCCCCCCACAACGTCGCCTCCACCTGCCTACACTTATTAACCCCTAATCTGCCGAGCGGACCGCACCGCTATTATTATAAAGTTATTAACCCCTAATCCGCCTCACTAACCCTATAATAAATAGTATTAACCCATAATCTGCCCTCCCTAACATTGCCGACACCTAACTTCAATTATTAACCCCTAATCTGCTGACTTGAGCTCACCGCTATTCTAATAAATGTATTAACCCCTAAAGCTAAGTCTAACCCTAACACTAACACCCCCCTAAATTAAATATAATTTTAATCTAACGAAATTAATTAACTCTTATTAAATAAATTATTCCTATTTAAAGCTAAATACTTACCTGTAAAATAAATCCTAATATAGCTACAATATAAATTATAATTATATTATAGCTATTTTAGGATTAATATTTATTTTACAGGTAACTTTGTATTTATTTTAACCAGGTACAATAGCTATTAAATAGTTAAGAACTATTTAATAGCTAAAATAGTTAAAATAATTACAAATTTACCTGTAAAATAAATCCTAACCTAAGTTACAATTAAACCTAACACTACACTATCAATAAATTAATTAAATACAATACCTACAAATAACTACAATGAAATAAACTAACTAAAGTACAAAAAATAAAAAAGAACTAAGTTACAAAAAATAAAAAAATATTTACAAACATAAGAAAAATATTACAACAATTTTAAACTAATTACACCTACTCTAAGCCCCCTAATAAAATAACAAAGCCCCCCAAAATAAAAAATGCCCTACCCTATTCTAGATTACTAAAGTTCAAAGCTCTTTTACCTTACCAGCCCTGAACAGGGCCCTTTGCGGGGCATGCCCCAAGAAGTTCAGCTCTTTTGCCTGTAAAAAAAAACATACAATACCCCCCCCCAACATTACAACCCACCACCAACCTACCCCTAATCTAACCCAAACCCCCTTAAATAAACCTAACACTAAGCCCCTGAAGATCTCCCTACCTTGTCTTCACCTCACCGGGTTCAGCGATCGGTCCAGAAGAGGGTCCGAAGTCTTGATCCAAGCGAAGCAAGAAGAGATCCTCCATCTGGTAGAAATCTTCATCCAAGCGGGGCAGAAGAGGTCTTCCATCCGATTGAAGTCTTCATCCAAGCGGGATCTTCTATCGTCATCCATCCGGAGCGGAGCGGCAGGATCCTGAAGACCTCCGACCAGCCAATCGGATTGAACTTGATTCTGATTGGCTGATTCCATCAGCCAATCAGAATATTCCTACCTTAATTCCGATTGGCTGATAGAATCCTATCAGCCAATCGGAATTCGAGGGACGCCATCTTGGATGACGTCATTTAAAGGAACCGTCATTCATCGTTCAGTCGTCGGCCAGGATGGATGTTCCGCGTCGGAGGTCTTCAGGATCCTGCCGCTCCGCTCCGGATGGATGACAATAGAAGATCCCGCTTGGATGAAGACTTCAATCGGATGGAAGACCTCTTCTGCCCCGCTTGGATGAAGACTTCTACCGGATGGAGGACCTCTTCTTGCTCCGCTTGGATCAAGAATTCGGACCCTCTTCTGGACCGATCGCTGAACCCGGTGAGGTGAAGACAAGGTAGGGAGATCTTCAGGGGCTTAGTGTTAGGTTTATTTAAGGGGGGTTTGGGTTAGATTAGGGGTATGTGGTTGGTGGGTTGTAATGTTGGGGGGGGGGTATTGTATGCTTTTTTTTACAGGAAAAAGAGCTGAACTTCTTGGGGCATGCCCCGCAAAGGGCCCTGTTCAGGGCTGGTAAGGTAAAAGAGCTTTGAACTTTAGTAATCTAGAATAGGGTAGGGCATTTTTTTTTATTTTGGGGGGCTTGTTATTTTATTAGGGGGCTTAGAGTAGGTGTAATTAGTTTAAAATTGTTGTTATATTTTTCTTATGTTTGTAAATATTTTTATATTTTTTGTAACTTAGTTCTTTTTTATTTTTTGTTTTTTAGTTAGTTTATTTCATTGTAGTTATTTGTAGGTATTGTATTTAATTAATTAATTTATTGATAGTGTAGTGTTAGGTTTAATTGTAGGTAATTGTAGGTATTTTATTTAATTAATTTATTGATAGTGTAGTGTTAGGTTTAATTGTAACTTAGGTTAGGATTTATTTTACAGGTAAATTTGTAATTATTTTAACTATTTTAGCTATTAAATAGTTCTTAACTATTTAATAGCTATTGTACCTGGTTAAAATAAATACAAAGTTACCTGTAAAATAAATATTAATCCTAAAATAGCTATAATATAATTATAATTTATATTGTAGCTATATTAGGATTTATTTTACAGGTAAGTATTTAGCTTTAAATAGGAATAATTTATTTAATAAGAGTTAATTAATTTCGTTAGATTAAAATTATATTTAATTTAGGGGGGTGTTAGTGTTAGGGTTAGACTTAGCTTTAGGGGTTAATACATTTATTAGAATAGCGGTGAGCTCCAGTCGGCAGATTAGGGGTTAATAATTGAAGTTAGGTGTCGGCGATGTTAGGGAGGGCAGATTAGGGGTTAATACTATTTATGATAGGGTTTGTGAGGCGGATTAGGGGTTAATAACTTTATAATAATAGCGGTGCGGTCCGCTCGGCAGATTAGGGGTTAATAAGTGTAGGCAGGTGGAGGCGACGTTGAGGGGGGCAGATTAGGGGTTAATAAATATAATATAGGGGTCGGCAGATTAGGGGTTAAAAAAATTTAATCGAGTGGAGGCGATGTGGGGGGCCTCGGTTTAGGGGTACATAGGTAGTTTTTGGGTGTTAGTGTACTTTAGAGTACAGTAGTTAAGAGATTTATGAACCGGCGTTAGCCCAGAAAGCTCTTAACTACTGACTTTTTTCTGCGGCTGGAGTTTTGTCGTTAGATTTCTAACGCTCACTTCAGCCACGACTCTAAATACCGGAGTTATAAAAATCCCATTGAAAAGATAGGATACGCAATTGACGTAAGGGTATCTGCGGTATGGAAAAGTCGCGGCTGAAAAGTGAGCGTTAGACCCTTTTTTGAGTGACTCCAAATACCGGAGGTAGCCTAAAACCAGCGTTAGGAGCCTCTAACGCTGGTTTTCACGGCTACCGCCAAACTCCAAATCTAGGCCTATGGCAGCAGTGTTTTGCAACATTGTATAACAAAGCTACAAATAATGTTGCAAAACAGAGTACTAAAGATACATGCACACTCCTGAGCTCTTATGAGCCTACCTAGTTTTACTTGTCAATAAAATAAACCAAGAGAATGAAGTTCATTTCATAAAAGATGTAAATTGAAACATTGTTTAAAATTCCATGCTCTATACGAGTATAATTTTGATTTTACTGTCCCTTTAAAATTAATCTATGAGGCCAACAGTTGCTGAATAAGCGGAGTGAAATAAAGAAGCAGTTAATTCTCTTTTTGATAAAGAACAAAGCTGCAGTCCAGGGGTGAAAAATAAAAAAGGCTTTTTCAATATATTTAATAAACTTTACACATTTTGTAACCTCTTTAATTTTAAAAAATAAACTGTTCTCAAACAGAAATCCCCACCCCCTTCTTTACAATATTTCCCTCTGTGATTTGTGATAACCCCTTGATAGTCTGTGGGGATGTGTCAGCCAGACTTACCTCTTAACCAGCATGTTTCCCTCCATTGCACACTGAACAGTGCTTGTGTGGTGAGATAAAGTCAGACAAGGAGGGGGAAGCAGCAGCACTGAGAGGGGGTGAACGGGAAGGGAAAAGGAGCAGATTCTCTGAAACTAAGCCCTGATGTAGTCAGACAAGGAGGGGGAAGCAGCAGCACTAAGAGTGGGTGAAAGAGAAGGGGAAAGGAGCAGATAGGCTGAAGGAAGCATGGATTTATTCCATGCTTCCATGCCTGTTTCATTTGCAGCACGCATATTACTATGAAAACTTATTATATTAAAACAGAATACATTAAAAATAAGGTGTAAGGGACTATTTTTGCAGGAGGAACTTAGTTTTCCCTGCAAAAAAAAAAAGCACAAGAATAGCGTTCCCATGCGTTCCCACTATTATCAAACCCCTGGAACATAAAAGTGCAAAAATAAATTGTTCTAATGTATTAGAAACATTTTTTTTGCCCTATTGCATATGATGGTGTTTAAAGGCATCTACAAAGCAGCAGCACACTTTTGGGACCTAGCTAAACACCAATGTAAGAGGCATATGTTTGTATCCACCAATCACCAGTTAGCTGCCAGTAGTGTGTCGCAGCTCATGAGCATATCTAGATATGATTTTAAACTGAGGATATCAAAAGAGCAAAGCAATTTTAATTAAAGAGGTATACTAAAAAGTTTCAAAAATTGCATGTTGTCTTTGAACCATAAATCCCTTTAAACAAAAATATTGTTAAGAATGTTTAAAAAAAATGGACACATATCTAAGTTAAACCCTTACAGTGCTGTATTTCACACATTTCTGATGGAAGCATTTACAGTTTAATTGCTTTTAATTTTTTTTAGCTGAAAAAAAGCATTAAAGTGAAGGTAATTTTCGATGAATTAGTGCCCGTTTTTTAATAATCCTATTAAAAACAAGGGCAATTTAATTCATCAAAATTGACATTTCACTGTTTTCTTCAAAAACTTACCTTTTGATCCTGACAGCCGCTGCAGCACTTCCTCCGCCCGTCGCAAGCCCTCTTCGCGGGTTCCAAAATGATGAATCCGGCTTCCTCCAATCACGGCGTTGCCTCAGGCCATGATGCCCCGGGGGGAAGCCGTGATTGGAGGAAGCCGGATTTTTCATTTCTGACGTATAAAGGGGCTTCCGACGGCCGGGGGAATGGCTGGAGCGGCTGTCAGGATTAAAAGGTAAGTTTTTGAAGAAAACAGTGAAATGTCAATTTTGATGAATTAAAGTGTCCTTGTTTTTAATAGGATTATTAAAAACCGGGCACTAATTCATTAAAATTGACCTTAAAATAAAAGAGTGTTTTTTTGTGTGTTTTATATTTGAAAATTTCAGCCAATAGGAATTCAAGGTACCCCAAATATAAAATGGGTACCATCATTCAATCTTCAGTGTGCGGCGACGATCGCATGAAGAGGATCCTCCATGATGGATGTCTCCACACCCGCCGTTCCTGCTCTGCGGATGCTGTTCTCTCCGGATGAAAAGAAGATGCCCCCGCGCTGGATGAAGATGGAGCCACCTGGAACCTGATTTTACCTAAGTATGCTTTTCAACCCCGAAAGACTTCAGGAATGGTGAGTACTTATTTCGGAGTTAGAGTTAATTTTTTTTGGCAATTGGTAGTTTAGGATTTTTTAGACTTAGATTTTTATTTTGGAGGGTTGGGTGTTTTACTTTTAGGGGGTAATTTGTACTTTATTTAGGTAAAAGAGCTGATCGCTTTAGGGCAATGCCCTACAAAAGGCCCTTTTAAGGGCTATTGGTAGTTTAGTGTTAGATTAGGGGGTGTTTTTATTTTGGGTGGCTTTTTTATTTTTATAGGGGTATTAGATTAAGTTTAATTTTTTTTTATTTTGGATAATTTCGTTTATTTTTCTCTGTAATTTTAGATTTCTTTTATTTTTTGTAATATTAGATTTTTTTATTTTAATTTAATCTTAGTTTTTTTTATGTAATGTTAGGATTTTTTATTTTAATTGTATGTTAGGATTTTTTTATTTTTGTAATTTTTAATTAATTTATTAGTTTGGTAGACTTTTTTATTTTATATAATTGGGGTAAACTTAGGTGGTGTTAGGTTAGGGGGCTTAGTGATTAGATTAATTATTTGCATTGTGGGGGATGGCGGTTTAGGTGTTAATTAGGTAGATTGCGTTGTGAGGGGTATCATGTGACAGCCATCAGCCAATCGCAAATGCATATACCTATATTCTGTGAATTCTTGCACATGCTCAGTAGGAGCTGGTGACTCAGAAAGTTTAAATATATAAAGACTGTGCACATTTTGTTAATGGAAGTAAATTGGAAAGTTGTTTAAAATTACATGATCTATCTGAATTATAAAGTTTAACTTTGACTTGAGTGTCCCTTTAAACTGCCGTAAGTCCCTGTATTTCTGCAGATTTCTGAACATCACCAGTTTATCTGACTTACAGCAGTTTATCATCTGCCATATACAGTATGTGATTCACCCGATGTGCAAGGTGAACTTACAGGCGACACAGGTTTCAGCAGTTGCGATAAAACCTACGTCCCATATGTAATCTCGCCCTATATCCTCTAAATTAGTTAGTATTTTGTATCTCAACTCTGTACTACAATACAATATATGGATTTTCTTCTTGTATTGATTCTACAAAGAAAATATATCTGCTAGATTACGAGTCCTGCATTAGGGTTAAAAAGCAGCGTTGAGAGGTCCCAACGCTGCTTTTTAACGCCCGCTGGTATTATGAGTCTGGCAGGTACAGATGTACCGCTCACTTTTTTTTCCGCGACTCGAGCATACCGCAAATCCCCTTACGTCAATTGCGTATCCTATCTTTTCCATGGGACTTGCATAACGCCAGTATTACGAGTCTTGGAAAAAGTGAGCGGTACAGCCTCTCCTGTCAAGACTCCTACGGCATTTAAAAGTCAGTAGTTAAGAGTTTTATGGGCTAACGCCGTAACATAAAACTCTTAACTAAAGTGCTAAAAAGTATACTAACACCCATAAACTACCTATTAACCCCTAAACCGAGGCCCCTCCGCACATTGCAAACAGTTAAATAAAATTTTTAACCCCTAATCTGCCGACTGGACATCACTGTAATAAATATATTAACCCCTAAACCGCCGCACTCCCGCATCACAAACACTAGTTTAATTTATTAACCCCTAATCTGCCGTCCCTAACATCGCCGGCACCTACCTACATTTATTAACCCCTAATCTGCTGACCCCAACATCACCGCCACTATATTAAATGTATTAACTCCTAAACCTAAGTCTAACCCTAACCCCCCCTAACTTAAATATAATTTAAAATAATCGGAAAAAAAAATACTACAATTAAATAAATTATTCCTATTTAAAACTAAATACTTACCTATAAAATAAACCCTAAGATAGCTACAATATAACTAATAATTACATTGTAGCTATCTTAGGATTTATTTTTATTTTACAGGCAACTTTGTATTTATTTTAACTAGGTAAAATAGTTATTAAATAGTTATTAACTATTTAATAACTTCCTAGTTAAAATAAATACAAATATACCTGTAAAATAAATCCTAACCTAAGTTACAATTACACCTAACACTACACTATCATTAAATAAATTACCTAAACTAACTACAATTAATTATAATTAAATTAAATAAACTAAAGTACGAAAAAAACCCCACTAAATTACAGAAAATAATAAAATAATTACAAGAATTTTAAACTAATTACACCTAATCTAATCCCCCTAATAAAATAAAAATAAAAAAAAAAAACAATAAAAATCCCTACCCTATACTAAATTACAAATAGCCCTTAAAAGGGCTTTATGCTGGGCATTGCGCCAAAGTAATCAACTCTTTTACCTGTAAAAAAAAAAATACAATACCCCTCCAACATTAAAATCTACCACCCACACTCCCAACCCTACTCTAAAACCCACCCAATCCCCCCTTAATAAAACCTAACACTACCCCCTTGAAGATCACCCTACCTTGAGACGTCTTCACCCAACCGGGCAGAAGAGGTCCTCCAAACGGGCAGAAGTCTTCATCCAGACGGCATCTTTATCTTCATCCATCCGAAGCGGAGCGGGTCCATCTTCAAGCCATCCGACGCCAGAGCGGCAGATTAGGGGTTAATAATATAATGCAGGTGTCGGCGATGTCGGGGGCGGCAGATTAGGGGTTAATAAGTGTAAGATCAGGGGTGTTTAGACTCGGGGTTCATGTTAGGGTGTTAGGTGTAGACATAAAATGTATTTGTAGCAAAAAAAAAGGGAATAGCGGAGCACCAGTCCAATTAGTGTAAAACAAAAAGATGATTTATTCATTTAATAAATAAAAGAACAACAAGGTGCCATTCTCCTAATAGGAGTCAGCTCCTACAGCTGCTGACATGTTTCGGCTATTGCCGTTATCAAAGTTGCTTATTTCTGCAGGTAAAACCCCGCCTTTAAAAAGGTGAACCTTGACTCCTATAGGACAATGGTAAACAACAATCATTTGCATGTTAACCCATTCCTTTCCACAAGGTCATAATTAAATACAGTTGAACCTAATGACTTACAGTGTGAACACTAAACACAGTGACTAATGTTGCCCTAGTATTATGCTAGAAATCTATTTAACAAAGTAAGTTAAAAACTATTCTGTAAAAACAATCAGTTAATAAATAAATAAATGAATGAATAATGTATATCCTAGCTAACAACAAGGGTAAGTATGGTGTAGACAAGTGGGAGAGCAATTGTCAATTGCAAACACTGATAATAAAATAAAAATACAAATATAGTCATATTGTAATTAAATTAGTTGAAGCAAATGCTCCCCACTAATGTAGGAATATCTTACTAAATAGTATTCCTTATGTATAACTATTAAATTAATTAGTCAAGCTACACCCATTCTAAGTGATGGTCTGTGCAAAGAAAACCCTATTACAACAACAAGGCTGATCTCAGGCAAGTACATTCACCTCATGGTGAATGACACATGACCAAATCAAGGACTATGGTAAAAGGGTCTCACAATCTCACTGTGGCGGTCAGGGACCCAAATTGCAGGTCTCACACTATTACTCCCAATGGTTAATCAGGTCATACATTGAGTTCAAACCTGAGGGGTACCATGTTTTCAATGTGAAGATCCAAAAGATCTCACGTTTGGATAGTATTTTGTCCCTATCCCTTCCTCTTGGCAATTTCAATATTCTTTCAATGCATGTCCAACGGAAAGCATCTGAACTTTTCCCATGTATATTAGTAAAATGTTGGACCAAGGGGGTACTTGCCGTACCCGAACTGATAATCGAGAGATGTTCTCTAATTCTTGATCTGACCTTGCGGGTAGTGAGACCAACGTACTGTTTTGCACAGGATGTGCATGCAGCCAGATAGATGGTGTATTCGGACCTGCAGTTGAGACACATGTTTTTCATGAAAACCTGTCCCGTTACCATGGAGCTAAAGGTGCTCCCTGTCTCTACCTTTTCACAAGCAACACAATCCCTATGGTGACATTTAAACATGCCTTTCCTGCGAGAGCCAAGATGACTCCTGATTATTTTCGGTGATAATTTTAGTAGGGGACACTGTGATGCCTATGGTTTTGCTCCGCCGATATGTGAAGTTGCATGATTTAACCGATATGTCTGCCAGGTCCTCATCTGCCTTCAACATATCGAAATGTTTTTTGATAATTTCACAAACCTGCGGGAATTGCTCCGAGTGGTCAGTAACAAAGAAGAGATCATCCTTGGTCTCACCTGTTCTTTTGTTTTTAAGTTTGGGGCTCAAGAGACTCCTCCTTTCTATAGTTCTGACCTCCTCAAGTGCTGCGGCTATCGAGTCTTTGCTATAAACCCTGCATAGAAATCTCTGGGATAGTTGACCAGCTTCTTTCTCAAAGTAATAAAATATATTTGCCCATAGGAATCAATGGGGCTGCGTTAGAAGCTGAACGCTGCTTTTTTGCAGATGTTAGACTTTTTTTCAGCCGGCTCTCCCCCATTGATTCCTATGGGGAAATTGTGCATGAGCATGTTTAGCCAGCTCACCGCTGACTTAAGCAGCGCTGGTATTACAGTGAGATGTGGAGCAAAATTTTGCTCTCCGCTCACATTTCTGAGGCTAACGCCGGGTTTGTAAAAACCTGTAATACCAGCGTTGTCTTAAAGGGACAGTTCACCCCCAAAAAATCTCCCCTTTAAATTGTTCCCAATGATTCATTTTACCTGTTGGAGTGTTTTAAATTGTTTACAAGTAGCTCATCTACCCCTATTTTGGCATTTGAAATAGCTGATTTAGCTTGTGGTATCCCAACCTATACTGAAAGTTTCTATACTGGAGTATATTCTATTGAATAGCCTAAGTAAACACAGCCAGCAGAAGAGATTACACTCTCAGTGGGGGCATGATAGTGAAGTAATAAAATGATAATTTTCCATTGTTCTCTCTAAGTATTGAGCTTTGGTTTTCTAGACAAATATAAGATAAGGAAGCAAGCGTGTGAACATAAAATGATAACATAATGAGATCTGATATTACCTGATGCTCAACCCATTATAATAGGCTGTGGTTTAAACGCACAAAACTAGCTACTTCATATACACAAATAAACCTGAAAATGCAATTGCTTATAAATGTTATACTCTGCAGCTGGTTTAACAAGTCATTAAAAATACATTCATATAAAAACAATTTTACAGTGTACTGTCCCTTTAAGTGAGCGGTGAGAAAAAAATGCTTGTTAGCCCCGTCCACCATTTCTGACAAAAACTCGTAATCTAGGCGTATGTTTGAAATTTTTTGCTTTACAACATGTGAGCTATAAATGACACCTCCAGTTAATTAACTAGAAGTTACATTGGTATAATAACTTTCTGTATATTTCCTTTTAATTTTTTTTGGAGTAGTGTGCTTTTTGGTGTTTTATAACTAGCTGAATATTGTTAAAATCTTAATAAATTTGTAGGAGTGGAATGAGCAGTTGATCATTTAAGGGGGTCACTGGTGGCATCTCCAAGGGTGGCTCTTGGTGTCACAACGTGTTAATAGTAACTAGGCAGTTAAAGCACCTGGGTAGCGCTTGCTGATTGGTGGATAAATGTAACCACCAATCAGCAAGCTCTACCCATGTGCTGAAACACAAATGGGCCGGCTCCTAAGAATACATTCCTGCTTTTTCAAATAAAGATACCAAGAGAACGAAGAAAATTTGATAACAAGAGAATAATTTATAAAGTTGCTTAAAATTGCATGCTCTATCTGAATCATGAAAGAAAAAAATTAAGTTCATCTCCCTTTAAGAGTGGGCAGAGAAGGTGTCCTGTCCCTTGAGTCAAGGCCCTGTCCATGGTGTGGGGGCCCTATGCAGGGCCGGACTGGGAAATCAGACCGGCCCTGGAAATTTGTATGGCCCGGCCCAGCCACGCCCCCTTCAGGTTAGCCCCGCCCCCTTCAGCTCAGGCCCGCCCCCTCCGGCTCAGATTTCACCAATGATTAAATTAGTTGATCACTACAATGTCATAATAAATTTTATATATATATATATATATATATATATATATATATATATATATATATTACACACACATAACACATTTATATATTATACATACACTGCCACAATATACAAGATATTTAATAAATGATGTGTACATACAGCATGCAGACCCACCAGCAGCATAACACAGTATTCAATTAACCCCTTGGCTGCCAGAGAGGACTGCTACCTCTTTAGCAGCCAACGGATTATAACATAAACTACTAGGGACATGTGGAATTACAGCGCCTGTGGATCCCTACTACATGCCCCGGTAATCACCTGCTTGTGTCCGGCGGCCACTCGTTCACAATAACTTGCTAAATAAGTTATCCTGCTGATTCCTTTCCTGCATGGATCCATCAGGCGGCGGAACAGTGAGGGCTAACACGCAGCGCGGCAGCAGCAGCTGTTTGCTGGGTAACAGGCAGCGTGAATGACGTCACGCCATCGCAGGGGTGGTTGCGCAACTTGCGTCTCTGGTCCGTGGAGAGGAGAGCAGAGCTGATCATGTGTGGTGGGGGTACGCGCACAAGCTATGTCACCTCAGCAACACTCTCAGTCTGAGATGTGGGCGGCACATAGTGGGGAAGGAGGTTCTCACTATACTCACTGTAATTTTTGGGGCAAAGTAACGGCCACTGCGCAGCTGCGCTCCCTCACACTGTTCTGCGGTGCTGCTTGCTCCTCTCCACACACACTATGTGCAGCTGTCAGCTGCCGGCCCACCAGCCACCGGCCCACCGGGATTTTTCCCGGTATCCCGGCGGCCCAATCCGGCCCTGGCCCTATGCAGAGCCCTTGAGTGGGTGCCTGGATGGGAGGTCTGTTTGTTTCCAGAGCAGGATGCCGCAAAAGTTAGGACGTTCCATGCATCCTAACAGCGGTTAAGCCCAATGCTTTTTGGATGGCATGGAACGCACTAACAGCATCTAAGGGTTTTAAACAGGGTGTTTTTTTTATGCATTTGTTTTTGTAAGGTTTTGTTGGTGTTTTTGTGGGGCCGTTGTCTTTAACAATGGAACTCATTCTATCTGGAGAGAAGTTAGCGGTTGTGAAATCGATGCAACTTCAACAAAATGGAACTGATCTCATAACTACCAGCTGCAATAAGGGTCAGTTCCACAATTTTTGAGTTGCAATGTTGTGTCAGGTTTGTTTCAGTGAGAGTTTAGTTTCACAAGCGGGTTTTATTGATTCAAGAGCAATATGTACATCAAATTGTAAAGCATGCACTTATGTTGCTTCAAGGGACATGAAACCCGCATTTTTCATGATTCAGATAGAACATTCACTTTTTAACAACTTTTCAGTTTGCTTAATTTTCTTGTCAT